>NW_028155180.1:0-53790 GCF_905171665.1 Trachurus trachurus | reverse complement strand
TTCTGCAGTCCTTTTCCAAGTTCTTTGGTTACCCATTGCCTTGGTATGCTTGAGGACTACAACTCCACATTTAAACAAGGACATTGGTCATCACTCTGACATGTACACATTGCAGTGCATAACAGCCCCGATTTTCGGCATTTGCACTGGCGTGTTGTGCATTGTTTTTTACAGGCACACCTGATCATTTCCAGGCAACTTTCAGGTATTGGGTTCTGTGACATAAGAATGGGCTGTAGTCCTGAATCACCATCTTTCCATCCCATGTCCAAGGGTGAAGGAAGCTCAGGTGTGGCATAGTGAGCATTTCTCCAAACCATTGCCTGGTAGTGTACTCTCAGCAGATGGAAGTGGAGCGCATCGCTTGTAGGCGGCATTGCTTCTGGTTTACCTGTCCTGGAGAAAAGTATATGCCTTGCTGCATCAACAGAGTCTGTTTTATGCACATCATATATTCTACAGACAAAAGCCTCTGAAGATCTTCGAGTCTCCTCCGTGAGATCACCAATTCCGAGGTTGCTGAGCAATTGATGGTGCATTTTCCAGACTTTCCATGATGTACTTTTGGTGTGACTTGCAATGTATGATGTGGTATCACAACCTGTTAGTGCATGAAATGCTACAAGGCTTGGTGCTGAATCCTTTGGCAGTTTGTTAAAAACAGCATCAATTGGTATATATTGTGGCTTCCTTGTGGTACCAGACAACAGCCAGAGTTTTTTACATGCTACGTGTGGGAAATGGGAAACGAGAATCACAAGTACATCAGTGTCTCTAGATGACACGACTACTGTGTCTGACTGGCAGTGCACTGCATGTAATACCAATCGGGTATCTGCCTCTTCGTGTGTGGCTCTCAGATGAGTCAGGTTGGTTGTTGCTTTTGATGACCTAACCTCCGTCTCTTCGTCTCTGAACCCACCAGCAACTACTATCTCTTTATCATCCGGTGCCTGAGCACATAGTTCTTCAGAGAGTAGATTGGCAAGATCAGCTTTGTTGTCAGGGAGGGACAGGAAATTGGTCCAGTTTTTTGGAAGAGGCACATCACGACCCTCAACAAGTCGTCTGATTGGTTGAGCTGCTTTTGTGCGTCGTGTCCTGGTAGCACCCTTGATGGTCTCTTCTCTGTATCTGTCAAACACAACGTCTATCCTTTTATAGTAACATCCTGCTTTCAACACTGCTCTGACAAATGTGTCGGCCAGATCCCCAAATGTTACTGCTTTGTCTGGCTTTCCAAGGGCAACCACAAGTGCCTGTCCATCTATGATGAGACAAGATGACATGTCGGGAAGTTCAATAGCCTCAGGACAGACTATGTCTTCAGTTAACTTATTTACTAATACAGACTTGTTTCCAGTGCGAAGTGTCCCATTCATTTCAGCAAGGGATATGGGAACTGGCAGAAGCTCGTGTTTTAGGACAGCTGGTAAGTCAACTGGACGACCTGCCTCATAGGCCGTAACAAGGCGTTTGAGAATGTTTCGGTCAGCCTTTATGACAGTTCTGTTGTCTTTGATTTTAGGATTTTTGGCCACTTCATACAGAGATGCAAATGTTTTAGCTTTGCTCTTATGTAGGGTTGCATGGATTGGGACCTCTGGTTTATCTTTGTCCTCAGGAACAATCATCCTTTTCTCAATGAATGAATTCACTTTTTCTTGTCCTAGGTCTTTGGCAGAAAGTAATGAGCTTTGGATAGCCTCTGTGGCAACGTCTTTCGTGGCGAGATTTTGCAATGAGCCTGAGGAGACTGAATCAAACACCTTGAACCCTTTGAAGACTAAAACCAATGCCATTTCGTCTCTGTTGTCTCTCTTTTCACGGGATTTGGTAGCTTCATTGTGGACGTAGGTTTTCTCAGGTGTGTTGCTGAACATCAAATGTGTCTCTTCTGCTACATGGGACCTCATGTTGTAGGAGAGTGTCCATCTGGAAAGGGCTGAAGGTGTCTTAGTAATGCCAATGATCCCCCCTCCTTTTTTCCCTGTTCCGTTGATCCACTCCATTGCTTGGTCTGGATCGACCTGGTTGAATCGTTGATCGGACCGCTTCACAACAAAGTTGCCTCTTTGGAACTCAGATAGTACAGGTTCTGGGAGTTGGTGCATCTCAGCAATATACACTGGCCCCCATCTTGCATAGTTCAGGTGGTCATATCGCATGAAGTACGGCAACATCCAGCTGAAGGAGTGAAGATGAAGCTCCCAGAGTCCATCACGCTGAGCTCGTGTAAACTGCAACAGTGTTGAGACCATATCCATGTAGTTCCACCAGAAGACAAAGTTGACATCTTCAGATTTACTTGCGATGAAATCTTTGAGGAGACTGTCAAACTGTTCCTGCTTCAGATATGTTATCAACTGAGGAATCATTTCAGGATTTTCATCAGCAGCCATAGCAGAGATCTCATCATGGCATTCCTTGTTTGATTCTGCAGCAAACGCGAGGAATGTTGGCAACAAAAGCTGCCATAGGGCCTGCAAGGTCAGTTTGTGAGCTCTCATACCCTTGTTGTATGCTTTCCCTGACATGACAAGCATGACAGCACCCTCCCCCAGCAATCCACTCTCCAGCCACACTTCAGCTAGACCAGACCCAGCCATGTGATCTCCGATAGTCTTTAGGAAGTTCATTGCAATATGAAGTCCACCAAGCCGAGGGATTAACTTGCCCTGATATTCCTCAACACACCACTTCAGTTCCATGAGCTTGCAGTAAAGAGCTTGGTCCACTGTTATGACTGTATGCTCCTGGCCAAAATGTGATGATATTGCCATGCACCTCTTCACAACTGTATTGAGCGTATCATACTCATGAGCTGGAGCAAGGACTATTGGCAAATATCCTACTGCTGTCTGCTCTGGTTCCTTTGACGAGACTGACTGATTGAAAACGGTCCAAGAAGGTTTGGGTTCAGAATCCTGACGTCGCAGGAAGAAAGCCATGTCTGTTGCTTGTGCTTGTTTCACACACTCACTGTCTCCTTTAGGTCTGGTAAACCAGGTCTTGTTAACATGTGATGTGAATACTGGCTTGCTTGTGGCAGAATGTACATTGACGTGGTGCAGGTTCTCCAGGACATCTGGCACAACCAGTGTACGGCTAGTGGAGGGCTTCAGCATGTCAAGTTCTATATCTTTTTTTCCCCGTTGCCAGGCTGCCATTTGGGTTGCATGAAAGGTGTTCTTTCCATCTAAGGACTCATCAAGGATGTCAATGTTGTCAGCAGTGAAGTGGATGAATCGATTTGCTACCATGTTTGGTGGAATAATGGCACCGGTTGCTGGGTCCATAGATTTTAAGGTACTCTCAGCTAAGGCATTGTCTACCTTCATCACCTGCTCATAGTTCAAACAGTGGCCGGCCTTGTTGAATAACTCTACCAGCTGTTTTGATCGTGTAGCCTGATGTAGTGTAGTAGCCAGTCCGATATGTTTAGGTGTCCATTTTCTGCCGCGACTGACACAGTAGATCAGGTCCTGTGCTATGCTCAGCACTTTTCTACGGAGAAGGTCTTCATTCTTTTCAGAATTGTCATTTTCAAATGCCTCTTGACCACCAACGATTAGTCTCAGTAGCATATATAAACTATCTGGGACACATGCAATAGCGTCATCCTCACTTACAGAGAAACCTTTATGGCCTGGGGTTTCTATCAACTCTTGACGAATTTTCAGCGCTACATGTACAAGTGATAAGAAACTGTCATCTGTAGGCACATACTGAGGCAATGTTTTCTCACTCTCATCCTCATCCATCATTTCCAACACTGCTGTATTTGCCACCGTATTTGCGTACTTTGTCGGAATTAGTATGGTTTTTCGCTCGGATGGACACCTATCAAGAGGTTGAAAAAAGTTGAAGATGTCACCCAGCTGTGACTGCAACTTTTCACGAAATGTTGCCCTTCTACTGCAGTAAGAGAGTGGAATTGTGGTTGATGATTTTTCACTGAGTACCTTATACCGTTCCCAGACATCATCGAGAAGAAGTACATGTCCTTTATCTGCTGCCCCTTGCAGCTCTTTGCATAGCCATGTCATCGCAAGGTCTGGGTAGTCTGAGTTTCCAGAGTGTTCTTGTATTGCCTGCTTTGTCTTGTCCGTAGATCTGATGAATGCTCTTAAACATGTTAAGTGATATTTTGCCTCAGCTGCAATTAGATCAATCACTCCAGCCAGCCGAACATAAATGTTATGGTCTAAAGAAGAAGCTTGAATAATTTGATCACTCAGTTTTGTTGTCATTACTGATCTCAATGGTTTCTTCAAAACATCTGTTTGGCAGAACAGGCATAAACTCCAATCTACTGGATCCATTTGCATTCGCAGTGAACGCCTGCTACTGCAAGGCTGTGCTTCTGCCGTTTGTCTGCTGCTACCTGCACGTTCAGAGTCATGTGCTTGTGCTGTTTGTCTGCTGTTACCTGCAAGTTCAGAGGCATGTTCTTGTGCAGTTTGTCTGCTGCTACCTGCATGTTCAGAACCCACTGTCTTTTGCAAACGTTCTAATTTGCTTTTATCAGTGAAGTGGGAATAGCACATTTTATGCCATACAACACTCTGGGCTGCAGTGGAGTCCAATACATCTTCAACACGATCAATCAAAACACTGTTCTTTGAGTCATTTAGATTTCTCCTGGTTCTGGCAGCATGCCTAGCTTTTGCCAATCCTTGGTCAGATGCATTACTAAGACTCCCCTTGTTGCTTAAACAAAAAAGGCAGACATCTTCTGTTCCCAGGTTTGTTATTGGATCCATTTGAAGCTGAAAAGCAAAATCAAAGAAAAATAACTTTAAATTTACTTTAGAAGATCTAAATTAAAATGTTAAAGAAAATGTGTTCTCTTAAAGACAATAAAAGTCACAGCTTACACTCCCAATGCTTCAGACATGTGAAAGCCTCCTTTTGAATGGCTCCATCCCAGCTGTAGATTGGAAAATGAAGAAATGTTACATAGGGCTGGGACGATATGCTTTTCTCCCGATTCGATTCTTCTACGATTTTTTTGGATGGCGATTCGATTTAAATTGCGATTCTACGATATTGCCGATTCTCTCGATTTTTAGTCTGCATTTTTAACATTTATCTGCACACAAATACTGTAGGAGCCAAATTAACATACTCCATTATAAAGTGAACTTAAACCCTTTTCAAAACCTGTACTCTCTGTATGTAAAAAAGGCGAACAAATGCACATTGCACAATATAAAAAAAATAAATTTAAAAAAAAATTTAAAAATCGATTTTTGAAAAAAAAAAAAAAATCTATTTAAAAATCGTCAAAAAAGATATCGTGATGTATATGTGAATCGATTTTTTCTCCCACCCCTAATGTTACATGAATGTTTCATAACTGGTATGGCCCTTTGAGGATATACCACCTCTGTTGACACATGTATTTTTGATAATTCCTCCCCCCAAATCTAGCCCTGTCACAGCAGTCACTCCCCAGCATCCATTGCCCTATGATAGCTTGTTAGCTAGCTAGCTAGCTAGAAAGTAGGGGGATTCATGCTGGCACAGGGCTATGTTTGGGTTGGAATTATAAGAAATAAACTTGTATCAACAGAGGTGGTCATCTTTAGGGCACAACTGGAAGAAAAAAAAACTAGCTAGCTGTTTTTTCCCCCTCCAAAACTGTTAGCTAACTGTTAGCTAGTTTTCTCCCAGTTGCTAGCCATCTCAATATCATTGAAATACACAATTTTGACCCACTATGGTTGAAAAAGTATCATTTTGGATAAATAGGGTTAACAAGCTCAATCAATAACTAAGGAATATTGACATTTTTTGTCTAAAAAAATCAAAAAGCAGGAAACTTACCAAAGCGTGTGAAACTGTTATGATCCTCTTTGCTGTTAATTCACCTCAGGCAAAGGGTCCTCAGCGATGGGACTGACCATGCTATGTACTGATCTAAATATTCAACTTGGTACGTTTCATGGTGGTCTCTTTTTGAATATTTTTCCCTATTCACCTGGGTTTTTCCCGTCTTAGAATTTAGAGAACAAATGCTTAATTTGCAAAAAAAAAAAAAAAAACATGAAATCTCAGACAACTTGCAATGGATTTTTTTCTTTGTTATCATATAATATGGTGTACATCATATGTCATATCAACAGGGAAAATTCCAGAGTAACTTTTATTTAATATTTATGTCGGCCTTAAAAAATGACACAAATAATGCTTAATTTCACCTTAAAAGTTGGTATTTTGCATATATATATACATAAAAAAGGCACTGAGCCTCCACTATATCCTTGTTTGACCCTTGACTATCGATCTAGAAACTTAATTTCCTCATCTTGATTGCCTACTTACAAAAAAAACTAGGAGGAAATGGTCCAATAACTGTGCAAGATGGGCAATTTGGCGGCCATTTTAATATGCAAATTAGAAGGTCAAAAACTCAAAATTTCACCCGGGTACCGGTTTTTTTGGACTCAGCACCCTTGAAATATGTAAGGTAGGCCGGTTCCCGACTTGTACCCATAAATGCTCCTTACTTCTTATAAAAGGCCTTTTTTCTGAAATCCGTCTAGACTAAAATTGGTTTTTGGTCATTTTCTCCAAAACCACCGGCCCGATTTCAACCAAACCTTCTGCGTTGGACTCCCCTCGGAGCCCCAGATGATATATCCGAGTTTGGAGAAATTTGGAGAAATTTAAATTTTTGGTCAAAAAAAAAAAAAAAATTTGGTAAAAAAAAAACGACAGGCGCGTACCTGTCGTCTTTTTAAAATCGCCTGTTTGGTTTTTGGTCATTTTCTCCAAAACCACCGGCCCGATTTCAACCAAACCTTCTGCGTTGGACTCCCCTCGGACCCCCAGATGATATATTCGAGTTTGGAGAAATTTTAAATTTTTGTCAAAAAAAAAAAAAAAATGGTCAAAAAAAAACGACAGGCGCGTACCTGTCGTCTTTTTAAAATCGCCTGTTTGGTTTTTGGTCATTTTCTCCAAAACCACCGGCCCGATTTCAACCAAACCTTCTGCGTTGGACTCCCCTCGGACCCCCAGATGATATATTCGAGTTTGGAGAAATTTTAAATTTTCGTCAAAAAAAAAAAAAAAATTTGGTCAAAAAAAAAACGACAGGCGCGTACCTGTCGTCTTTTTAAAATCGCCTGTTTGGTTTTTGGTCATTTTCTCCAAAACCACCGGCCCGATTTCAACCAAACCTTCTGCGTTGGACTCCCCTCGGACCCCCAGATGATATATTCGAGTTTGGAGAAATTTGGAGAAATTTTAATTTTGGGTCAAAAAAAAAAAAAAAATTTGGTCAAAAAAAAACCTGTCGTCTTTTTAAAATCGCCTGTTTGGTTTTTGGTCATTTTCTCCAAAACCACCGGCCCGATTTCAACCAAACCTTCTGCGTTGGACTCCCCTCGGACCCCCAGATGATATATCCGAGTTTGGAGAAATTTGGAGAAATTTTAATTTTTGGTCAAAAAAAAAAAAAAAATTTGGTCAAAAAAAAAACGACAGGCGCGTACCTGTCGTCTTTTTAAAATCGCCTGTTTGGTTTTTGGTCATTTTCTCCAAAACCACCGGCCCGATTTCAACCAAACCTTCTGCGTTGGACTCCCCTCGGACCCCCAGATGATATATTCGAGTTTGGAGAAATTTTAAATTTTCGTCAAAAAAAAAAAAAAATTTGGTCAAAAAAAAAACGACAGGCGCGTACCTGTCGTCTTTTTAAAATCGCCTGTTTGGTTTTTGGTCATTTTCTCCAAAACCACCGGCCCGATTTCAACCAAACCTTCTGCGTTGGACTCCCCTCGGACCCCCAGATGATATATCCGAGTTTGGAGAAATTTGGAGAAATTTTAATTTATGGTCAAAAAAAAAAAAAATGTGGTCAAAAAAAAACCTGTCGTCTTTTTAAAATCGCCTGTTTGGTTTTTGGTCATTTTCTCCAAAACCACCGGCCCGATTTCAACCAAACCTTCTGCGTTGGACTCCCCTCGGACCCCCAGATGATATATCCGAGTTTGGAGAAATTTTAATTTTTGGTAAAAAAAAAAAAAAAAATTGGTAAAAAAAAAACGACAGGCGCGTACCTGTCGTCTTTTTAAAATCGCCTGTTTGGTTTTTGGTCATTTTCTCCAAAACCACCGGCCCGATTTCAACCAAACCTTCTGCGTTGGACTCCCCTCGGACCCCCAGATGATATATTCGAGTTTGGAGAAATTTTAAATTTTCGTCAAAAAAAAAAAAAAATTTGGTCAAAATAAAACGACAGGCGCGTACCTGTCGTCTTTTTAAAATCGCCTGTTTGGTTTTTGGTCATTTTCTCCAAAACCACTGGCCCGATTTCAACCAAACCTTCTGCGTTGGACTCCCCTCGGACCCCCAGATGATATATTCGAGTTTGGAGAAATTTTAAATTTTCGTCAAAAAAAAAAAAAAATTTGGTCAAAAAAAAATGACAGGCGCGTACCTGTCGTCTTTTTAAAATCGCCTGTTTGGTTTTTGGTCATTTTCTCCAAAACCACCGGCCCGATTTCAACCAAACCTTCTGCGTAGGACTCCCCTCGGACCCCCAGATGATATATCCGAGTTTGGAGAAATTTGGAGAAATTTTAATTTTTGGTCAAAAAAAAAAAAAAAATTTGGTCAAAAAAAAACGACAGGCGCGTACCTGTCGTCTTTTTAAAATCGCCTGTTTGGTTTTTGGTCATTTTCTCCAAAACCACCGGCCCGATTTCAACCAAACCTTCTGCGTTGGACTCCCCTCGGACCCCCAGATGATATATTCGAGTTTGGAGAAATTTTAAATTTTCGTCAAAAAAAAAAAAAAAATTGGTAAAAAAAAAACGACAGGCGCGTACCTGTCGTCTTTTTAAAATCGCCTGTTTGGTTTTTGGTCATTTTCTCCAAAACCACCGGCCCGATTTCAACCAAACCTTCTGCGTTGGACTCCCCTCGGACCCCCAGATGATATATCCGAGTTTGGAGAAATTTGGAGAAATTTTAATTTTTGGTCAAAAAAAAAAAAAAAATTTGGTCAAAATAAAACGACAGGCGCGTACCTGTCGTCTTTTTAAAATCGCCTGTTTGGTTTTTGGTCATTTTCTCCAAAACCACTGGCCCGATTTCAACCAAACCTTCTGCGTTGGACTCCCCTCGGACCCCCAGATGATATATTCGAGTTTGGAGAAATTTTAAATTTTCGTCAAAAAAAAAAAAAAATTTGGTCAAAAAAAAACGACAGGCGCGTACCTGTCGTCTTTTTAAAATCGCCTGTTTGGTTTTTGGTCATTTTCTCCAAAACCACCGGCCCGATTTCAACCAAACCTTCTGCGTTGGACTCCCCTCGGACCCCCAGATGATATATCCGAGTTTGGAGAAATTTAAATTTTTGGTCAAAAAAAAAAATAAAAATTGGTCAAAATAAAACGACAGGCGCGTAACATGAGGACAGAATATTTTACCCAAGGTCGAGGCGTCCGTCAGGGCTGCAACCTCAGCCCTGCACTCTTCAATATCTATATTAATGAATTGGCAACCACCCTAGAAAAGTCCTCGGTACCTGGTGTAAGTCTCCACAATCAGGAGATAAAATGTCTTCTCTTTGCAGATGACCTGGTTCTGCTGTCCCCGACAGCACAGGGTCTACAGCAGAGCCTGGATCTGTTAGAGCATTACTGTCAGACCTGGGCCCTGACAGTAAACCTCAAAAAGACAAAAGCAATGATATTTCAAAAAAGATACAGATCCCAAGATATTTTACCTAAATTCTCAATTGGCACACAACAGGTAGAATATTGCACACACTACACCTATTTAGGAATAAAAATAAGTTCAACCGGAAATTTTAATGAGGCAGTTCATGAACTGAGAGAGAAAGCACGCCGGGCTTTCTATGCCATAAAGAAAAATATACAAACTGAAATACCAACACGAATCTGGCTAAAATTAATTGAATGTGTTATTGAACCGATTGCACTCTATGGCAGTGAGGTGTGGGGTCCACTTACAAAACACAACTTTATTCAGTGGGATAAACACCCCATTGAGACCCTGCATGCAGAGCTGTGTAAAATCCTTCTGCATGTCCAGAGGAAGGCGACAAACAATGCATGCAGGGCAGAATTAGGCAAATACCCACTAATAATAAAAATTCAAAAAAGAGCAATTAACTTTTGGACACATCTAAAACTAAGTGACCCCCTCTCGTATCATTTCCAAGCCCTGCAATGCCAAGACATGAGCAGTAGAAACCCCCTTACCCAACTAGTCCTGAGGCTGAGATCACAAACCTGCCCTACTGGCACAGCCCAGGAACACAACACCTCACCAATCAGACCCAACCAGATTACTAAACATCTGAAACAAGACTACATCACTTATTGGCCAACACAAACAAAAACACAGAGCAAAATGCAGTGCTATCTGGCCCTAAATCGACAGTACACCACAGCAGATTATTTGAGCATGGTGACTGATCAGCAATTAAAACGAACCCTGACAAAGTACAGACTGAGTGAACACAGCCTTGCTATTGAAACAGGGAGGCACAGGAAAACCTGGCTCCCTGCAGAGCAGAGGCTGTGCTGTCACTGCAGCCTTAACCAACCAGAAACAGAACTGCACTTCCTCACCAAATGTGAAAAATATCTAAATATTAGAGAAACCTATTTCCTAAAATTTGAATCTATAACAAAAGGTTTTTTAAAACTATCAGATGAAGAAAAACTTCCCATCCTGCTAGGGGAAGAACCAAAGAATAATAAACTAGCAGCAGTCTATGTCTCTGCCTGTCATAGACTGAGGGACAGGGAGTGACACTCGTCAGCTGACACAAATGTTGTTGTTTGGTGTTTTGTTTATTGTATTTACAATGATTATACGTCTTTCTTCAGTGATGACAACACTATACTGTAAATGTTGTTTGTATTATTTTTCTTTAATTCCAAACGCTTGCTTTGGCAATATATACCATGTATGTCATGCCAATAAAGCCAATTGAATTGAATTGAATTGAATTGAATTGAGAGATGACATGATGACAGAGAGAGAGAGAGAGAGATGACATGATGACATGATGACAGAGAGATGACATGATGACAGAGAGAGAGAGAGATGACATGATGACAGAGAGAGAGAGAGAGAGATGACATGATGACAGAGAGAGAGAGAGAGAGAGATGACATGATGACAGAGAGAGAGAGAGAGAGAGATGACATGATGACAGAGAGAGAGATGACATGATGACATGATGACAGAGAGAGATGACATGATGACAGAGAGAGAGAGAGAGAGAGAGATGACATGATGACAGAGAGAGAGAGAGAGAGATGACATGATGACAGAGAGAGAGAGAGAGAGAGGACATGATGACAGAGAGAGAGAGAGAGAGAGGACATGATGAGAGAGAGAGAGAGAGAGAGAGAGAGAGAGAGAGATGACATGATGACAGAGAGAGAGAGAGAGAGAGGACATGATGACAGAGAGAGAGAGAGAGAGAGAGGACATGATGACAGAGAGAGAGAGAGAGAGAGGACATGATGAGAGAGAGAGAGAGAGAGAGAGAGAGAGATGACATGATGACATGATGACAGAGAGAGAGATGACATGATGACATGATGACATGATGTACTGACTAGCTTCAGCCCCATGGAGTAGTCAGACAGGGATCTGTCTGACTACTCCATGGGGCTGAAGCTAGTCAGTACCTAGGACTGGCCTCTACTATGGGCTACCATAGATAGCCTCCTCTGCCTGTTCACAGACTTTGGGAGCTGCTGCAGTGTGGTTAGTTTTCAGCCTAGAACTGCAGCAGTATAGGAGCCAGAGGCCTACCTCCACCCACCCAGCCCTGCAGCCTAAGATCTACCTCCATCGACCCAGCTCTGCTCCCAGACTTTGGGAGCTGCTGCAGTGTGGCTAGTTTTCAGCCTAGAACTGCAGCAGTACAGCAGCCTGAGGTCTATCTCCATCCACCCAGCCCTGCAGCCAGAGGCCTACCTCCATCCACCCAGCCCTGCAGCCTGAGGCCTACCTCCATCCACCCAGCCCTTCAGCCGGAGGCCTACCTCCATCCACCCAGCCCTGCGGCCTGAGGCCTACCTCCATCCACCCAGCCCTGCAGCCTGAGGCCTACCTCCATCCATCCAGCCCTGCAGCCTGAGGCCTACCTCCATCCACCCAGCCCTGCAGCCTGAGGCCTACCTCCATCCATCCAGCCCTGCAGCCTGAGGCCTACCTCCATCCACCCAGCCCTGCAGCCTGAGGCCTACCTCCATCCATCCAGCCCTGCAGCCTGAGGCCTACCTCCATCCACCCAGCCCTGCAGCCTGAGGCCTACCTCCATCCATCCAGCCCTGCAGCCTGAGGCCTACCTCCATCCACCCAGCCCTGCAGCCTGAGGCCTACCTCCATCCACCCAGCCCTGCAGCCTGAGGCCTACCTCCATCCACCCAGCCCTGCAGCCTGAGGCCTACCTCCACCCATCCAGCCCTGCAGCCTGAGGCCTACCTCCATCCACCCAGCTCTACACCTGGGCCAACTCCATCATGGCAAGTGTTATTCATGCCCTCCTAGTTTTGCTCTGTCTGTCAACATTCTCAGAGTATGAAGTTAACCAGGAGACCCCTTTGAGTGACTGTAACACCATGTTTTATACACGTTACATGTCATCACGCTCAAAGGTTACTGACTGTGCACAGAACTATGTCGGCAACCAAGGGTGCTGGATGTTTGGCATGAGCCTGGTTTCAGAACACAAAAACTTTAAACATCTCCTAAGCCTTCTTCTCCTAAGTAACTGTTTTATCCCATCAAACAGCTCTTGGTCAATCACTATGAGCAGTGACTCTAAGAAAATCAAGAAGCATTTTTATTATACACGCATGTTGAAATGTATTATTATGTTAGTTTTAGAAGGGCTTATAAGTGACCAGTTGAAAGATTTTATGACAACAAATAGCATTTTAAATGAACTGCAGTCTGGTTTCAGAAAAAAGCACAGTACTGTCACTGCCACTATGAAAGTCTTAAACGATCTCATAAGTGCTATTGATTCTAAAGAATACTGTGCTGCATTGTTTTTAGATCTGTCAAAGGCTTTTGACACAGTTGACCACTTGGTCCTGTGCCAGCGACTGCGGGATATTGGAATGTCTTCAAAAGCTGTCATGTGGTTTGGAAACTACTTGAGCGGCAGAACACAAAGTGTTCAGGTTGATGGTGTATCCTCCAAACCTTTGTTGACTCAAAATGGTGTCCCCCAGGGGTCCATATTGGGTCCCATTTTATTTACTATTTATATAAATGTCTTGTGTCAAAATGTAAATGATGCCAAATTCCACTTTTATGCAGATGACACTATTTTGTACTGTTCTGCTTCATCATTAACAAGTGCCATACAAAAGCTACAATCTGCTTTTAATGTCATTCAGAGTAATCTTAATCAATTAAGACTTGTGCTCAATTCTGACAAAACTAAATTGATGTGCTTTTCAAAATCAGGGAAGACAGATGATGCTTGTCAGATTGTTATACAAAATGAAAAAGTGATTGAACGAGTTTCAGTCTACAAGTACTTGGGATTTTACTTGGATGAAAATCTGTCTTTTAAATATCATATTGAGTGTCTTACAAAGAAACTCAGGGTCAAACTTGGTTTCTATTATAGAAACAAAAGTTGTTTCTCCTTTAATGCGAGAAAAAGACTGATTCAGGCAACTTTTGTATCAATACTTGACTATGGTGATATCTTATACATGCATGCAAATCTCTCCTCTCTGAAAATGCTGGATTCGGTGTATCATGCAGCATTAAGATTTGTAACAGATTTAGGTTTTCGTACTCATCACTGTAGTCTTTATGAGAGTGTTGGCTGGCCTTCTCTGTATAATCGTAGATGGGAACACTGGTATTGTTTTCTTTATAAGGCCGTCCTGTGTGACTTGCCTCCTTATTTGTGTTCTCTCTTGGTTCCTAAAGTCAACACCAGAAGCTGTCGTCTCAGGCACGATAGATTGATAATGTATACTATTCCTCGTACACGGACTGTCTTTGGGGAAAGTGCCTTCAGAGCATTCGCACCCTCGTCCTGGTATAAATTACAGAGTCATCTTAAATTGGATTATCTCCCAAGTATGGAAGATTTTAAAGCTAGGACTGTTTGACTACTGAATGCACATGTTCTCTCACCGAACGCAGCTGGGCTTTTGGCCTTAAGAGCAGGACCCCAGACTTTAATAGAGAAATAGAACAATCTGATATCATTGTGTTGCAGGAAACTTGGAATAGAGGAGACATGCCCACTGGTTGTCCTCTGGGGTATAGAGAAGTGGTTTTTCCATCCACGAAACTTAAGAATGTAAGCCAAGGCAGAGATTCAGGGGGGATGTTGATCTGGTACAAGGCAAACCTCACTCATTCAATAGAGTTAATCAAAAAAGGAAATTTTTCAATTTGGTTCAAAATAAAAAAAGAGGCTGTCTCCACAGACAAAGACCTATTCCTGTGCACAGCCTATATCCCCCCATCAGAGTCCCCTTACTACAACGAAAACACCTTTACCATTCTGGAAGACGAAATCAACTATTACCAGACACAGGGAAACGTGCTGATCTGTGGTGATCTCAACGCCAGAACAGGCACAGAACCTGACTTAATAAATACACATGGGGACAAACACATACCTGGCCAGATCAACATCCCCCCTCCTCCACATCAGCACAGAAACAATCTAGACAAAACAGTCAACAGAAATGGGCATCAACTGCTGCAGATGTGTCGCACGCTGGGTCTGTACATAGTCAACGGTCGGCTTCGAGGGGACTCCTTTGGTCTCTACACATACAGCTCTCCTCTTGGCAACAGCACAGTAGACTATAGTATTACAGACCTAGACCCCTCCTATCTAAGAGCATTCACCGTCAGCCCCCTAACGCCCCTATCAGATCACAGCAAAATCACCCTGTACATTAGGAAGAGCCCAACAGACCCCCATGTAGCAGAGCCCAGCAGACTCAACCCATCCAAACAGCCTTATAGGTGGACAAGTCATAGCAAAGATGACTACCAGAGAGCCATCGGGCACCCAACTATCCAAATGAAGTTGGACCATTTTCTCTCCACCTTATACACAATACACAATAAAGATGGCCTCAATCAGGCTGTTGGGGATATCAATGACATATTTGACAAAACAGCACTTCTGTCCAATCTTAGCAAACCTCATCATCACAGTTCAAACAAATCTACTCATGAAAAGTGGTTTGACTCTGACTGCAGGTGTCTGAGAAAAACACTCCGTAAATTATCCAATGAAAAACACCGGCAACCTGACAATCATGAGCTCCGCCTTCGTTATTGTGAATCATTGAAATTATACAGAAAAACACTAAGCACTAAAAAGAAGCAACACGAACAGCAACTCCTCGAAGAAATTGAAGAATCCATTGATTCAAATAATTTTTGGAAAAAATGGCATTCATTCAACAAATCACACAAAGAAGAATTGGCAATTCAAAATGGTGAAATTTGGAAAAAACACTTTGAAAATCTATACAGTACAATCACTCCGAATTCAGCCCAAAATAATCTGCTAAACAAATTAGAAACTCTTGAATCAGTCGTTAAAGACAACCAAAACCCATTAGATCATGAAATTAGTGAAGAGGAGCTACTGACCAAGATCCAGGCCCTGCAGCCAAGGAAGGCAAGTGGACCGGATCGCATCTTAAATGAAATGCTTCGGTTCGGCAGCCATAAAATCAAGACTGCCATACTGAAATTATTTAATATCATCTTGAACATCGGTCATTTTCCAGACACCTGGGGCCAAGGGATTATCACTCCAATCCATAAAAGTGGAGACAAGTATGAGCCCAACAACTACAGAGGCATATGTGTCAGCAGCAACCTGGGGAAGTTGTTCTGCAGCATCTTAAACAGCCGTCTGCAAAACTTCCTCAGTGAACATAATGTCCTGAGCAAGAGTCAGATTGGATTCACTCCACAACACAGAACCACTGACCACATCTACACCCTCCACACCCTCATCCAGAAACACGTCCACCACAACAAAAACAAAATCTTCTCTTGTTTTGTAGATTTCAAGAAAGCATTCGACTCAATTTGGCATCATGGTCTGTTTCTGAAACTACTAGAAAAAGGTATTGGGGGAAAAACCTATGATATAATCAAGACAATGTACATAAATAATCAATGCGCTGTAAAAATTGGAATCATGGAAACCGACTTCTTCCCCCAAAGTAGAGGGGTGAAGCAGGGCTGCAGTCTCAGCCCCACAATATTTATATTGATGATTTGGCCAAATCCCTGGTAGAGTCAGACATCCCTGGTCTCACCCTCTCTGACACTGAAGTCAAGTGTCTACTCTTTGCAGATGATCTAATCCTGCTCGCTCCATCTAAGGAGGCTTTACAAAAGCAATTAGATCATCTGCAAAAGTTCTGTCAGACCTGGGCCCTGACCATTAACCTGGACAAAACCAGAGTCATGGTCTTCCAGAAACGACCCAAGTGTCAGAAAGACCAACACAGGTTCCTCCTGGACTCTACAGACATACAACACACACACAACTACACATACCTGGGATTAAACATTACAGCCACAGGAAATTTCAATCTGGCCATTAACGATCTGCGAGACAAGGGCAGAAGAGCTTTCTGGTCCATTAAAAAATCCTCATGTATTGATATCCCTGTTAGAGTCTGGATGAAAATATTTAAATCGGTAATTGAACCTATTATACTATATGGTAGTGAGGTGTGGGGTCCTCTTGTAACCCAAGACTTTGAAAAATGGGACAAACACCCGATCGAAAGCCTGCATACCGAGATTTGCAAAAACATCCTCAAAGTCCATAGGAACACCCCCAATAACGGATGCAGAGCTGAATTAGGCCAATTTCCCCTTTTAATTCGGATCCAAAAAAGACTATTCTATCAACACCTCAAAGCCAGCGACCCCAACTCCTACCACTATAAAGCCCTGCAGTGCCAAGAGGAGAGCAAAGACAGGAGTCCCCTCAGCCAGCTGGTCCACAGGCTCAGCTCCACCAGCACCGAGCACCAAGACCACCCTCACACAATCCGGCCCCACCAAATTATAGAAAAACAAAAAGACAATTACATCAACTATTGGACATGTACAACCAAATCCCAAAGCAAACTGCAATGCTATTTGGCCCTAAACAAAGAATACTCCATGGCAGATTACTTGAGTTCAGTAACTGACCCCAGACTGAGGAAAACCTTGACTATGTACAGACTCAGCGGCCACAGCCTGGCTTTAGAGAGCGGCCGCCACAGACAGACCTGGCTGCCCAGAGACGAGCGCCTCTGTCAGCTCTGTCCACATAGACAGGTGGAGACAGAGCAGCACTTCCTGCTGCACTGTGACGCATACACACACATCAGGACACAGACATACACTAACATCACACTAACAACACCCAACTTCACCCAACTCTCAGACCAGGACAAATTCTGTCATTTGTTAGGAGAACAAAGAGCCACTGCTCTAGAAGCAGCAAAATATGTTTGTGCCTGTCACAAAAAGAGAGAAGAGCTGCTCAACATGAGCTCCTCTATATGAGCAGCTGCTGCTGCTACTGTTGAGTTTTACCTGCTAAATGATATCTACACTGTTTGTTTATTAGTATCATCTGTATTATTATATTATCTGTTTATTTATTTATATTGTATGTTTATTTTACCATTTTTGTAATGCTTTGGCAATATTGTAATGACAGTCATGCCAATAAAGCTTGTGAAATTGAAATTGAAATTGAGATGACATGATGACATGATGAGAGAGAGAGAGATGACATGATGACATGATGAGAGAGAGAGAGATGACATGATGACATGATGAGAGAGAGAGAGATGACATGATGACATGATGAGAGAGAGAGAGATGACATGATGACAGAGAGAGAGATGACATGATGACATGATGACAGAGAGATGACATGATGACAGAGAGAGAGAGAGAGAGGACATGATGACAGAGAGAGAGAGAGAAAAGTGGTTTGACTCTGACTGCAGGTGTCTGAGAAAAACACTCCGTAAATTATCCAATGAAAAACACCGGCAACCTGACAATCATGAGCTCCGCCTTCGTTATTGTGAATCATTGAAATTATACAGAAAAACACTAAGCACTAAAAAGAAGCAACACGAACAGCAACTCCTCGAAGAAATTGAAGAATCCATTGATTCAAATAATTTTTGGAAAAAATGGCATTCATTCAACAAATCACACAAAGAAGAATTGGCAATTCAAAATGGTGAAATTTGGAAAAAACACTTTGAAAATCTCTACAGTACAATCACTCCGAATTCAGCCCAAAATAATCTGCTAAACAAATTAGAAACTCTTGAATCAGTCGTTAAAGACAACCAAAACCCATTAGATCATGAAATTAGTGAAGAGGAGCTACTGACCAAGATCCAGGCCCTGCAGCCAAGGAAGGCAAGTGGACCGGATCGCATCTTAAATGAAATGCTTCGGTTCGGCAGCCATAAAATCAAGACTGCCATACTGAAATTATTTAATATCATCTTGAACATCGGTCATTTTCCAGACACCTGGGGCCAAGGGATTATCACTCCAATCCATAAAAGTGGAGATAAGTATGAGCCCAACAACTACAGAGGCATATGTGTCAGCAGCAACCTGGGGAAGTTGTTCTGCAGCATCTTAAACAGCCGTCTGCAAAACTTCCTCAGTGAACATAATGTCCTGAGCAAGAGTCAGATTGGATTCACTCCACAACACAGAACCACTGACCACATCTACACCCTCCACACCCTCATCCAGAAACACGTCCACCACAACAAAAACAAAATCTTCTCTTGTTTTGTAGATTTCAAGAAAGCATTCGACTCAATTTGGCATCATGGTCTGTTTCTGAAACTACTAGAAAAAGGTATTGGGGGAAAAACCTATGATATAATCAAGACAATGTACATAAATAATCAATGCGCTGTAAAAATTGGAATCATGGAAACCGACCAAATCGCCTGTTTGGTTTTTGGTCATCTTCTCCAAAACCACCGGCCCGATTTCAACCAAACCTTCTGCGTTGGACTCCCCTCGGACCCCCAGATGATATATTCGAGTTTGGAGAAATTTTAAATTTTCGTCAAAAAAAAAAAAAAATTTGGTCAAAAAAAAACGACAGACATCCTGTCGTCTTTTTAAAATCGCCTGTTTGGTTTTTGGTAATTTTCTCCAAAACCACCGGCCCGATTTCAACCAAACCTTCTGCATAGGATTCCCCTCGGACCCCCAGATGATATATCCGAGTTTGGAGAAATTTGGAGAAATTTTAATTTTTGGTCAAAAAAAAAAAAAAAATTTGGTCAAAATAAAACGACAGGCGCGTACCTGTCGTCTTTTTAAAATCGCCTGTTTGGTTTTTGGTCATTTTCTCCAAAACCACCGGCCCGATTTCAACCAAACCTTCTGCGTTGGACTCCCCTCGGACCCCCAGATGATATATTCGAGTTTGGAGAAATTTTAAATTTTCGTCAAAAAAAAAAAAAAATTTGGTCAAAAAAAAACGACAGGCGCGTACCTGTCGTCTTTTTAAAATCGCCTGTTTGGTTTTTGGTCATTTTCTCCAAAACCACCGGCCCAATTTCAACCAAACCTTCTGCGTTGGACTCCCCTCGGACCCCCAGATGATATATCCGAGTTTGGAGAAATTTGGAGAAATTTTAATTTTTGGTCAAAAAAAAAAAAAAAAATTGGTCAAAAAAAAAACGACAGGCGCGTACCTGTCGTCTTTTTAAAATCGCCTGTTTGGTTTTTGGTCATTTTCTCCAAAACCACCGGCCCGATTTCAACCAAACCTTCTGCATAGGACTCCTCTCGGACCCCCAGATGATATATCCGAGTTTGGAGAAATTTGGAGAAATTTTAATTTTTGGTCAAAAAAAAAAAAAAATTTGGTCAAAATAAAACGACAGGCGCGTACCTGTCGTCTTTTTAAAATCGCCTGTTTGGTTTTTGGTCATTTTCTCCAAAACCACCGGCCCGATTTCAACCAAACCTTCTGCGTTGGACTCCCCTCGGACCCCCAGATGATATATTCGAGTTTGGAGAAATTTTAAATTTTCGTCAAAAAAAAAAAAAATTTGGTCAAAAAAAACGACAGGCGCGTACCTGTCGTCTTTTTTAAATCGCCTGTTTGGTTTTTGGTCATTTTCTCCAAAACCACCGGCCCGATTTCAACCAAACCTTCTGCGTTGGACTCCCCTCGGACCCCCAGATGATATATCCGAGTTTGGAGGAATTTGGAGAAATTTTAATTTTTGGTCAAAAAAAAAAAAAAAATTTGGTCAAAAAAAAACGACAGGCGCGTACCTGTCGTCTTTTTAAAATCGCCTGTTTGGTTTTTGGTCATTTACTCCAAAACCACCGGCCCGATTTCAACCAAACCTTCTGCGTTGGACTCCCCTCGGACCCCCAGATGATATATTCGAGTTTGGAGAAATTTTAAATTTTCGTCAAAAAAAAAAAAAAATTTGGTCAAAAAAAAACGACAGGCGCGTACCTGTCGTCTTTTTAAAATCGCCTGTTTGGTTTTTGAAAAAAAAAAATTTGGACCAAAAATTAAAATTTCTCCAAATTTCTCCAAACTCGAATATATCATCTGGGGGTCCGAGGGGAGTCCTATGCAGAAGGTTTGGTAGAAATCGGGCCGGTGGTTTTGGAGAAAATTACCAAAAACCAAACAGGCGATTTTAAAAAGACGACAGGTACGCGCCTGTCGTTTTTTTTTGACCAAATTTTTTTTTTTTTTTGACGAAAATTTAAAATTTCTCCAAACTCGAATATATCATCTGGGGGTCCGAGGGGAGTCCAACGCAGAAGGTTTGGTTGAAATCGGGCCGGTGGTTTTGGAGAAAATGACCAAAAACCAAACAGGCGATTTTAAAAAGACGACAGGTACGCGCCTGTCGTTTTTTTTTTGACCAAATTTTTTTTTTTTTTTGACCAAAAATTAAAATTTCTCCAAATTTCTCCAAACTCGGATATATCATCTGGGGGTCCGAGGGGAGTCCAACGCAGAAGGTTTGGTTGAAATCGGGCCCGTGGTTTTGGAGAAAATGACCAAAAACCAAACAGGCGATTTTAAAAAGACGACAGGTACGCGCCTGTCGTTTTTTTTTGACCAAATTTTTTTTTTTTTTTGACGAAAATTTAAAATTTCTCCAAACTCGAATATATCATCTGGGGGTCCGAGGGGAGTCCAACGCAGAAGGTTTGGTTGAAATCGGGCCGGTGGTTTTGGAGAAAATGACCAAAAACCAAACAGGCGATTTTAAAAAGACGACAGGTACGCGCCTGTCGTCTTTTTTTGACCAAATTTTTTTTTTTTTTTGACGAAAATTTAAAATTTCTCCAAACTCGAATATATCATCTGGGGGTCCGAGGGGAGTCCAACGCAGAAGGTTTGGTTGAAATCGGGCCGGTGGTTTTGGAGAAAATGACCAAAAACCAAACAGGCGATTTTAAAAAGACGACAGGTACGCGCCTGTCGTTTTATTTTGACCAATTTTTTTTTTTTTTTTTGACCAAAAATTAAAATTTCTCCAAATTTCTCCAAACTCGGATATATCATCTGGGGGTCCGAGGGGAGTCCAACGCAGAAGGTTTGGTTGAAATCGGGCCGGTGGTTTTGGAGAAAATGACCAAAAACCAAACAGGCGATTTTAAAAAGACGACAGGTACGCGTCTGTCGTTTTTTTTTTTACCAAATTTTTTTTTTTTTTTTTTACCAAAAATTAAAATTTCTCCAAATTTCTCCAAACTCGAATATATCATCTGGGGGTCCGAGGGGAGTCCTATGCAGAAGGTTTGGTTGAAATCGGGCCGGTGGTTTTGGAGAAAATTACCAAAAACCAAACAGGCGATTTTAAAAAGACGACAGGTACGCGCCTGTCGTTTTTTTTTGACCAAATTTTTTTTTTTTTTTGACGAAAATTTAAAATTTCTCCAAACTCGAATATATCATCTGGGGGTCCGAGGGGAGTCCAACGCAGAAGGTTTGGTTGAAATCGGGCCGGTGGTTTTGGAGAAAATGACCAAAAACCAAACAGGCGATTTTAAAAAGACGACAGGTACGCGCCTGTCGTTTTTTTTTTGACCAAATTTTTTTTTTTTTTTGACCAAAAATTAAAATTTCTCCAAATTTCTCCAAACTCGGATATATCATCTGGGGGTCCGAGGGGAGTCCAACGCAGAAGGTTTGGTTGAAATCGGGCCCGTGGTTTTGGAGAAAATGACCAAAAACCAAACAGGCGATTTTAAAAAGACGACAGGTACGCGCCTGTCGTTTTTTTTTGACCAAATTTTTTTTTTTTTTTGACGAAAATTTAAAATTTCTCCAAACTCGAATATATCATCTGGGGGTCCGAGGGGAGTCCAACGCAGAAGGTTTGGTTGAAATCGGGCCGGTGGTTTTGGAGAAAATGACCAAAAACCAAACAGGCGATTTTAAAAAGACGACAGGTACGCGCCTGTCGTCTTTTTTTGACCAAATTTTTTTTTTTTTTTGACGAAAATTTAAAATTTCTCCAAACTCGAATATATCATCTGGGGGTCCGAGGGGAGTCCAACGCAGAAGGTTTGGTTGAAATCGGGCCGGTGGTTTTGGAGAAAATGACCAAAAACCAAACAGGCGATTTTAAAAAGACGACAGGTACGCGCCTGTCGTTTTATTTTGACCAATTTTTTTTTTTTTTTTTACCAAAAATTAAAATTTCTCCAAATTTCTCCAAACTCGGATATATCATCTGGGGGTCCGAGGGGAGTCCAACGCAGAAGGTTTGGTTGAAATCGGGCCGGTGGTTTTGGAGAAAATGACCAAAAACCAAACAGGCGATTTTAAAAAGACGACAGGTACGCGTCTGTCGTTTTTTTTTTTACCAAATTTTTTTTTTTTTTGTTGACCAAAAATTAAAATTTCTCCAAATTTCTCCAAACTCGGATATATCATCTGGGGGTCCGAGGGGAGTCCAACGCAGAAGGTTTGGTTGAAATCGGGCCGGTGGTTTTGGAGAAAATGACCAAAAACCAAACAGGCGATTTTAAAAAGACGACAGGTTTTTTTTTGACCAAATTTTTTTTTTTTTTTTTGACCCAAAATTAAAATTTCTCCAAATTTCTCCAAACTCGGATATGTCATCTGGGGGTCCGAGGGGAGTCCAACGCAGAAGGTTTGGTTGAAATCGGGCCGGTGGTTTTGGAGTAAATGACCAAAAACCAAACAGGCGATTTTAAAAAGACGACAGGTACGCGCCTGTCGTTTTTTTTTGACCAAATTTTTTTTTTTTTTTGACCAAAAATTAAAATTTCTCCAAATTCCTCCAAACTCGGATATATCATCTGGGGGTCCGAGGGGAGTCCAACGCAGAAGGTTTGGTTGAAATCGGGCCGGTGGTTTTGGAGAAAATGACCAAAAACCAAACAGGCGATTTAAAAAAGACGACAGGTACGCGCCTGTCGTTTTTTTTGACCAAATTTTTTTTTTTTTTTACGAAAATTTAAAATTTCTCCAAACTCGAATATATCATCTGGGGGTCCGAGGGGAGTCCAACGCAGAAGGTTTGGTTGAAATCGGGCCGGTGGTTTTGGAGAAAATGACCAAAAACCAAACAGGCGATTTTAAAAAGACGACAGGTACGCGCCTGTCGTTTTATTTTGACCAAATTTTTTTTTTTTTTTGACCAAAAATTAAAATTTCTCCAAATTTCTCCAAACTCGGATATATCATCTGGGGGTCCGAGAGGAGTCCTATGCAGAAGGTTTGGTTGAAATCGGGCCGGTGGTTTTGGAGAAAATGACCAAAAACCAAACAGGCGATTTTAAAAAGACGACAGGTACGCGCCTGTCGTTTTTTTTTTGACCAATTTTTTTTTTTTTTTTGACCAAAAATTAAAATTTCTCCAAATTTCTCCAAACTCGGATATATCATCTGGGGGTCCGAGGGGAGTCCAACGCAGAAGGTTTGGTTGAAATCGGGCCGGTGGTTTTGGAGAAAATGACCAAAAACCAAACAGGCGATTTTAAAAAGACGACAGGTACGCGCCTGTCGTTTTTTTTTGACCAAATTTTTTTTTTTTTTTGACGAAAATTTAAAATTTCTCCAAACTCGAATATATCATCTGGGGGTCCGAGGGGAGTCCAACGCAGAAGGTTTGGTTGAAATCGGGCCGGTGGTTTTGGAGAAAATGACCAAAAACCAAACAGGCGATTTTAAAAAGACGACAGGTACGCGCCTGTCGTTTTATTTTGACCAAATTTTTTTTTTTTTTTTGACCAAAAATTAAAATTTCTCCAAATTTCTCCAAACTCGGATATATCATCTGGGGGTCCGAGGGGAATCCTATGCAGAAGGTTTGGTTGAAATCGGGCCGGTGGTTTTGGAGAAAATTACCAAAAACCAAACAGGCGATTTTAAAAAGACGACAGGATGTCTGTCGTTTTTTTTTGACCAAATTTTTTTTTTTTTTTGACGAAAATTTAAAATTTCTCCAAACTCGAATATATCATCTGGGGGTCCGAGGGGAGTCCAACGCAGAAGGTTTGGTTGAAATCGGGCCGGTGGTTTTGGAGAAGATGACCAAAAACCAAACAGGCGATTTGGTCGGTTTCCATGATTCCAATTTTTACAGCGCATTGATTATTTATGTACATTGTCTTGATTATATCATAGGTTTTTCCCCCAATACCTTTTTCTAGTAGTTTCAGAAACAGACCATGATGCCAAATTGAGTCGAATGCTTTCTTGAAATCTACAAAACAAGAGAAGATTTTGTTTTTGTTGTGGTGGACGTGTTTCTGGATGAGGGTGTGGAGGGTGTAGATGTGGTCAGTGGTTCTGTGTTGTGGAGTGAATCCAATCTGACTCTTGCTCAGGACATTATGTTCACTGAGGAAGTTTTGCAGACGGCTGTTTAAGATGCTGCAGAACAACTTCCCCAGGTTGCTGCTGACACATATGCCTCTGTAGTTGTTGGGCTCATACTTATCTCCACTTTTATGGATTGGAGTGATAATCCCTTGGCCCCAGGTGTCTGGAAAATGACCGATGTTCAAGATGATATTAAATAATTTCAGTATGGCAGTCTTGATTTTATGGCTGCCGAACCGAAGCATTTCATTTAAGATGCGATCCGGTCCACTTGCCTTCCTTGGCTGCAGGGCCTGGATCTTGGTCAGTAGCTCCTCTTCACTAATTTCATGATCTAATGGGTTTTGGTTGTCTTTAACGACTGATTCAAGAGTTTCTAATTTGTTTAGCAGATTATTTTGGGCTGAATTCGGAGTGATTGTACTGTAGAGATTTTCAAAGTGTTTTTTCCAAATTTCACCATTTTGAATTGCCAATTCTTCTTTGTGTGATTTGTTGAATGAATGCCATTTTTTCCAAAAATTATTTGAATCAATGGATTCTTCAATTTCTTCGAGGAGTTGCTGTTCGTGTTGCTTCTTTTTAGTGCTTAGTGTTTTTCTGTATAATTTCAATGATTCACAATAACGAAGGCGGAGCTCATGATTGTCAGGTTGCCGGTGTTTTTCATTGGATAATTTACGGAGTGTTTTTCTCAGACACCTGCAGTCAGAGTCAAACCACTTTTCTCTCTCTCTCTCTGTCATCATGTCCTCTCTCTCTCTCTCTCTGTCATCATGTCATCTCTCTGTCATCATGTCATCATGTCATCTCTCTCTCTGTCATCATGTCATCTCTCTCTCTCTCATCATGTCATCATGTCATCTCTCTCTCTCTCATCATGTCATCATGTCATCTCTCTCTCTCTCATCATGTCATCATGTCATCTCTCTCTCTCTCATCATGTCATCATGTCATCTCAATTTCAATTTCAATTTCACAAGCTTTATTGGCATGACTGTCATTACAATATTGCCAAAGCATTACAAAAATGGTAAAATAAACATACAATATAAATAAATAAACAGATAATATAATAATACAGATGATACTAATAAACAAACAGTGTAGATATCATTTAGCAGGTAAAACTCAACAGTAGCAGCAGCAGCTGCTCATATAGAGGAGCTCATGTTGAGCAGCTCTTCTCTCTTTTTGTGACAGGCACAAACATATTTTGCTGCTTCTAGAGCAGTGGCTCTTTGTTCTCCTAACAAATGACAGAATTTGTCCTGGTCTGAGAGTTGGGTGAAGTTGGGTGTTGTTAGTGTGATGTTAGTGTATGTCTGTGTCCTGATGTGTGTGTATGCGTCACAGTGCAGCAGGAAGTGCTGCTCTGTCTCCACCTGTCTATGTGGACAGAGCTGACAGAGGCGCTCGTCTCTGGGCAGCCAGGTCTGTCTGTGGCGGCCGCTCTCTAAAGCCAGGCTGTGGCCGCTGAGTCTGTACATAGTCAAGGTTTTCCTCAGTCTGGGGTCAGTTACTGAACTCAAGTAATCTGCCATGGAGTATTCTTTGTTTAGGGCCAAATAGCATTGCAGTTTGCTTTGGGATTTGGTTGTACATGTCCAATAGTTGATGTAATTGTCTTTTTGTTTTTCTATAATTTGGTGGGGCCGGATTGTGTGAGGGTGGTCTTGGTGCTCGGTGCTGGTGGAGCTGAGCCTGTGGACCAGCTGGCTGAGGGGACTCCTGTCTTTGCTCTCCTCTTGGCACTGCAGGGCTTTATAGTGGTAGGAGTTGGGGTCGCTGGCTTTGAGGTGTTGATAGAATAGTCTTTTTTGGATCCGAATTAAAAGGGGAAATTGGCCTAATTCAGCTCTGCATCCGTTATTGGGGGTGTTCCTATGGACTTTGAGGATGTTTTTGCAAATCTCGGTATGCAGGCTTTCGATCGGGTGTTTGTCCCATTTTTCAAAGTCTTGGGTTACAAGAGGACCCCACACCTCACTACCATATAGTATAATAGGTTCAATTACCGATTTAAATATTTTCATCCAGACTCTAACAGGGATATCAATACATGAGGATTTTTTAATGGACCAGAAAGCTCTTCTGCCCTTGTCTCGCAGATCGTTAATGGCCAGATTGAAATTTCCTGTGGCTGTAATGTTTAATCCCAGGTATGTGTAGTTGTGTGTGTGTTGTATGTCTGTAGAGTCCAGGAGGAACCTGTGTTGGTCTTTCTGACACTTGGGTCGTTTCTGGAAGACCATGACTCTGGTTTTGTCCAGGTTAATGGTCAGGGCCCAGGTCTGACAGAACTTTTGCAGATGATCTAATTGCTTTTGTAAAGCCTCCTTAGATGGAGCGAGCAGGATTAGATCATCTGCAAAGAGTAGACACTTGACTTCAGTGTCAGAGAGGGTGAGACCAGGGATGTCTGACTCTACCAGGGATTTGGCCAAATCATCAATATAAATATTGTGGGGCTGAGACTGCAGCCCTGCTTCACCCCTCTACTTTGGGGGAAGAAGTCGGTTTCCATGATTCCAATTTTTACAGCGCATTGATTATTTATGTACATTGTCTTGATTATATCATAGGTTTTTCCCCCAATACCTTTTTCTAGTAGTTTCAGAAACAGACCATGATGCCAAATTGAGTCGAATGCTTTCTTGAAATCTACAAAACAAGAGAAGATTTTGTTTTTGTTGTGGTGGACGTGTTTCTGGATGAGGGTGTGGAGGGTGTAGATGTGGTCAGTGGTTCTGTGTTGTGGAGTGAATCCAATCTGACTCTTGCTCAGGACATTATGTTCACTGAGGAAGTTTTGCAGACGGCTGTTTAAGATGCTGCAGAACAACTTCCCCAGGTTGCTGCTGACACATATGCCTCTGTAGTTGTTGGGCTCATACTTGTCTCCACTTTTATGGATTGGAGTGATAATCCCTTGGCCCCAGGTGTCTGGAAAATGACCGATGTTCAAGATGATATTAAATAATTTCAGTATGGCAGTCTTGATTTTATGGCTGCCGAACCGAAGCATTTCATTTAAGATGCGATCCGGTCCACTTGCCTTCCTTGGCTGCAGGGCCTGGATCTTGGTCAGTAGCTCCTCTTCACTAATTTCATGATCTAATGGGTTTTGGTTGTCTTTAACGACTGATTCAAGAGTTTCTAATTTGTTTAGCAGATTATTTTGGGCTGAATTCGGAGTGATTGTACTGTATAGATTTTCAAAGTGTTTTTTCCAAATTTCACCATTTTGAATTGCCAATTCTTCTTTGTGTGATTTGTTGAATGAATGCCATTTTTTCCAAAAATTATTTGAATCAATGGATTCTTCAATTTCTTCGAGGAGTTGCTGTTCGTGTTGCTTCTTTTTAGTGCTTAGTGTTTTTCTGTATAATTTCAATGATTCACAATAACGAAGGCGGAGCTCATGATTGTCAGGTTGCCGGTGTTTTTCATTGGATAATTTACGGAGTGTTTTTCTCAGACACCTGCAGTCAGAGTCAAACCACTTTTCATGAGTAGATTTGTTTGAACTGTGATGATGAGGTTTGCTAAGATTGGACAGAAGTGCTGTTTTGTCAAATATGTCATTGATATCCCCAACAGCCTGATTGAGGCCATCTTTATTGTGTATTGTGTATAAGGTGGAGAGAAAATGGTCCAACTTCATTTGGATAGTTGGGTGCCCGATGGCTCTCTGGTAGTCATCTTTGCTATGACTTGTCCACCTATAAGGCTGTTTGGATGGGTTGAGTCTGCTGGGCTCTGCTACATGGGGGTCTGTTGGGCTCTTCCTAATGTACAGGGTGATTTTGCTGTGATCTGATAGGGGCGTTAGGGGGCTGACGGTGAATGCTCTTAGATAGGAGGGGTCTAGGTCTGTAATACTATAGTCTACTGTGCTGTTGCCAAGAGGAGAGCTGTATGTGTAGAGACCAAAGGAGTCCCCTCGAAGCCGACCGTTGACTATGTACAGACCCAGCGTGCGACACATCTGCAGCAGTTGATGCCCATTTCTGTTGACTGTTTTGTCTAGATTGTTTCTGTGCTGATGTGGAGGAGGGGGGATGTTGATCTGGCCAGGTATGTGTTTGTCCCCATGTGTATTTATTAAGTCAGGTTCTGTGCCTGTTCTGGCGTTGAGATCACCACAGATCAGCACGTTTCCATGTGTCTGTTAATAGTTGATTTCGTCTTCCAGAATGGTAAAGGTGTTTTCGTTGTAGTAAGGGGACTCTGATGGGGGGATATAGGCTGTGCACAGGAATAGGTCTTTGTCTGTGGAGACAGCCTCTTTTTTTATTTTGAACCAAATTGAAAAATTTCCTTTTTTGATTAACTCTATTGAATGAGTGAGGTTTGCCTTGTACCAGATCAACATCCCCCCTGAATCTCTGCCTTGGCTTACATTCTTAAGTTTCGTGGATGGAAAAACCACTTCTCTATACCCCAGAGGACAACCAGTGGGCATGTCTCCTCTATTCCAAGTTTCCTGCAACACAATGATATCAGATTGTTCTATTTCTCTATTAAAGTCTGGGGTCCTGCTCTTAAGGCCAAAAGCCCAGCTGCGTTCGGTGAGAGAACATGTGCATTCAGTAGTCAAACAGTCCTAGCTTTAAAATCTTCCATACTTGGGAGATAATCCAATTTAAGATGACTCTGTAATTTATACCAGGACGAGGGTGCGAATGCTCTGAAGGCACTTTCCCCAAAGACAGTCCGTGTACGAGGAATAGTATACATTATCAATCTATCGTGCCTGAGACGACAGCTTCTGGTGTTGACTTTAGGAACCAAGAGAGAACACAAATAAGGAGGCAAGTCACACAGGACGGCCTTATAAAGAAAACAATACCAGTGTTCCCATCTACGATTATACAGAGAAGGCCAGCCAACACTCTCATAAAGACTACAGTGATGAGTACGAAAACCTAAATCTGTTACAAATCTTAATGCTGCATGATACACCGAATCCAGCATTTTCAGAGAGGAGAGATTTGCATGCATGTATAAGATATCACCATAGTCAAGTATTGATACAAAAGTTGCCTGAATCAGTCTTTTTCTCGCATTAAAGGAGAAACAACTTTTGTTTCTATAATAGAAACCAAGTTTGACCCTGAGTTTCTTTGTAAGACACTCAATATGATATTTAAAAGACAGATTTTCATCCAAGTAAAATCCCAAGTACTTGTAGACTGAAACTCGTTCAATCACTTTTTCATTTTGTATAACAATCTGACAAGCATCATCTGTCTTCCCTGATTTTGAAAAGCACATCAATTTAGTTTTGTCAGAATTGAGCACAAGTCTTAATTGATTAAGATTACTCTGAATGACATTAAAAGCAGATTGTAGCTTTTGTATGGCACTTGTTAATGATGAAGCAGAACAGTACAAAATAGTGTCATCTGCATAAAAGTGGAATTTGGCATCATTTACATTTTGACACAAGACATTTATATAAATAGTAAATAAAATGGGACCCAATATGGACCCCTGGGGGACACCATTTTGAGTCAACAAAGGTTTGGAGGATACACCATCAACCTGAACACTTTGTGTTCTGCCGCTCAAGTAGTTTCCAAACCACATGACAGCTTTTGAAGACATTCCAATATCCCGCAGTCGCTGGCACAGGACCAAGTGGTCAACTGTGTCAAAAGCCTTTGACAGATCAAAAAACAATGCAGCACAGTATTCTTTAGAATCAATAGCACTTATGAGATCGTTTAAGACTTTCATAGTGGCAGTGACAGTACTGTGCTTTTTTCTGAAACCAGACTGCAGTTCATTTAAAATGCTATTTGTTGTCATAAAATCTTTCAACTGGTCACTTATAAGCCCTTCTAAAACTAACATAATAATACATTTCAACATGCGTGTATAATAAAAATGCTTCTTGATTTTCTTAGAGTCACTGCTCATAGTGATTGACCAAGAGCTGTTTGATGGGATAAAACAGTTACTTAGGAGAAGAAGGCTTAGGAGATGTTTAAAGTTTTTGTGTTCTGAAACCAGGCTCATGCCAAACATCCAGCACCCTTGGTTGCCGACATAGTTCTGTGCACAGTCAGTAACCTTTGAGCGTGATGACATGTAACGTGTATAAAACATGGTGTTACAGTCACTCAAAGGGGTCTCCTGGTTAACTTCATACTCTGAGAATGTTGACAGACAGAGCAAAACTAGGAGGGCATGAATAACACTTGCCATGATGGAGTTGGCCCAGGTGTAGAGCTGGGTGGATGGAGGTAGGCCTCAGGCTGCAGGGCTGGATGGGTGGAGGTAGGCCTCAGGCTGCAGGGCTGGGTGGATGGAGGTAGGCCTCAGGCTGCAGGGCTGGGTGGATGGAGGTAGGCCTCAGGCTGCAGGGCTGGATGGATGGAGGTAGGCCTCAGGCTGCAGGGCTGGGTGGATGGAGGTAGGCCTCAGGCTGCAGGGCTGGGTGGATGGAGGTAGGCCTCAGGCTGCAGGGCTGGGTGGATGGAGGTAGGCCTCAGGCTGCAGGGCTGGATGGATGGAGGTAGGCCTCAGGCTGCAGGGCTGGGTGGATGGAGGTAGGCCTCAGGCTTCAGGGCTGGATGGATGGAGGTAGGCCTCAGGCTGCAGGGCTGGGTGGATGGAGGTAGGCCTCAGGCCGCAGGGCTGGGTGGATGGAGGTAGGCCTCCGGCTGAAGGGCTGGGTGGATGGAGGTAGGCCTCAGGCTGCAGGGCTGGGTGGATGGAGGTAGGCCTCTGGCTGCAGGGCTGGGTGGATGGAGATAGACCTCAGGCTGCTGTACTGCTGCAGTTCTAGGCTGAAAACTAGCCACACTGCAGCAGCTCCCAAAGTCTGGGAGCAGAGCTGGGTCGATGGAGGTAGATCTTAGGCTGCAGGGCTGGGTGGGTGGAGGTAGGCCTCTGGCTCCTATACTGCTGCAGTTCTAGGCTGAAAACTAACCACACTGCAGCAGCTCCCAAAGTCTGTGAACAGGCAGAGGAGGCTATCTATGGTAGCCCATAGTAGAGGCCAGTCCTAGGTACTGACTAGCTTCAGCCCCATGGAGTAGTCAGACAGATCCCTGTCTGACTACTCCATGGGGCTGAAGCTAGTCAGTACATCATGTCATCATGTCATCATGTCATCTCTCTCTCTGTCATCATGTCATCATGTCATCTCTCTCTCTCTCTCTCTCTCTCTCATCATGTCCTCTCTCTCTCTCTCTCTCTGTCATCATGTCCTCTCTCTCTCTCTCTCTCTGTCATCATGTCCTCTCTCTCTCTCTCTCTCTGTCATCATGTCATCTCTCTCTCTCTCTCTCTCTCTCTCTCTCTCTCTCTCTCTCTCATCATGTCCTCTCTCTCTCTCTCTCTCTGTCATCATGTCCTCTCTCTCTCTCTCTCTCTCTGTCATCATGTCATCTCTCTCTCTCTCTCTCTGTCATCATGTCATCTCTCTCTCTCTCTCTCTCTGTCATCATGTCATCTCTCTCTGTCATCATGTCATCATGTCATCTCTCTCTCTGTCATCATGTCATCTCTCTCTCTCTCTCTCTCTGTCATCATGTCATCTCTCTCTCTCTCTCTCTCTGTCATCATGTCATCTCTCTCTCTCTCTCTCTCTGTCATCATGTCATCTCTCTCTCTCTCTGTCATCTCTCTCTCTCTCTGTCATCATGTCATCTCTCTGTCATCATGTCATCATGTCATCTCTCTCTCTCTCTCTCTGTCATCATGTCATCTCTCAATTCAATTCAATTCAATTCAATTCAATTGGCTTTATTGGCATGACATACATGGTATATATTGCCAAAGCAAGCGTTTGGAATTAAAGAAAAATAATACAAACAACATTTACAGTATAGTGTTGTCATCACTGAAGAAAGACGTATAATCATTGTAAATACAATAAACAAAACACCAAACAACAACATTTGTGTCAGCTGACGAGTGTCACTCCCTGTCCCTCAGTCTATGACAGGCAGAGACATAGACTGCTGCTAGTTTATTATTCTTTGGTTCTTCCCCTAGCAGGATGGGAAGTTTTTCTTCATCTGATAGTTTTAAAAAACCTTTTGTTATAGATTCAAATTTTAGGAAATAGGTTTCTCTAATATTTAGATATTTTTCACATTTGGTGAGGAAGTGCAGTTCTGTTTCTGGTTGGTTAAGGCTGCAGTGACAGCACAGCCTCTGCTCTGCAGGGAGCCAGGTTTTCCTGTGCCTCCCTGTTTCAATAGCAAGGCTGTGTTCACTCAGTCTGTACTTTGTCAGGGTTCGTTTTAATTGCTGATCAGTCACCATGCTCAAATAATCTGCTGTGGTGTACTGTCGATTTAGGGCCAGATAGCACTGCATTTTGCTCTGTGTTTTTGTTTGTGTTGGCCAATAAGTGATGTAGTCTTGTTTCAGATGTTTAGTAATCTGGTTGGGTCTGATTGGTGAGGTGTTGTGTTCCTGGGCTGTGCCAGTAGGGCAGGTTTGTGATCTCAGCCTCAGGACTAGTTGGGTAAGGGGGTTTCTACTGCTCATGTCTTGGCATTGCAGGGCTTGGAAATGATACGAGAGGGGGTCACTTAGTTTTAGATGTGTCCAAAAGTTAATTGCTCTTTTTTGAATTTTTATTATTAGTGGGTATTTGCCTAATTCTGCCCTGCATGCATTGTTTGTCGCCTTCCTCTGGACATGCAGAAGGATTTTACACAGCTCTGCATGCAGGGTCTCAATGGGGTGTTTATCCCACTGAATAAAGTTGTGTTTTGTAAGTGGACCCCACACCTCACTGCCATAGAGTGCAATCGGTTCAATAACACATTCAATTAATTTTAGCCAGATTCGTGTTGGTATTTCAGTTTGTATATTTTTCTTTATGGCATAGAAAGCCCGGCGTGCTTTCTCTCTCAGTTCATGAACTGCCTCATTAAAATTTCCGGTTGAACTTATTTTTATTCCTAAATAGGTGTAGTGTGTGCAATATTCTACCTGTTGTGTGCCAATTGAGAATTTAGGTAAAATATCTTGGGATCTGTATCTTTTTTGAAATATCATTGCTTTTGTCTTTTTGAGGTTTACTGTCAGGGCCCAGGTCTGACAGTAATGCTCTAACAGATCCAGGCTCTGCTGTAGACCCTGTGCTGTCGGGGACAGCAGAACCAGGTCATCTGCAAAGAGAAGACATTTTATCTCCTGATTGTGGAGACTTACACCAGGTACCGAGGACTTTTCTAGGGTGGTTGCCAATTCATTAATATAGATATTGAAGAGTGCAGGGCTGAGGTTGCAGCCCTGACGGACGCCTCGACCTTGGGTAAAATATTCTGTCCTCATGTTACGCGCCTGTCGTTTTATTTTGACCAATTTTTATTTTTTTTTTTTGACCAAAAATTTAAATTTCTCCAAACTCGGATATATCATCTGGGGGTCCGAGGGGAGTCCAACGCAGAAGGTTTGGTTGAAATCGGGCCGGTGGTTTTGGAGAAAATGACCAAAAACCAAACAGGCGATTTTAAAAAGACGACAGGTACGCGCTTGTCGTTTTTTTTTGACCAAATTTTTTTTTTTTTTTGACGAAAATTTAAAATTTCTCCAAACTCGAATATATCATCTGGGGGTCCGAGGGGAGTCCAACGCAGAAGGTTTGGTTGAAATCGGGCCAGTGGTTTTGGAGAAAATGACCAAAAACCAAACAGGCGATTTTAAAAAGACGACAGGTACGCGCCTGTCGTTTTATTTTGACCAAATTTTTTTTTTTTTTTTGACCAAAAATTAAAATTTCTCCAAATTTCTCCAAACTCGGATATATCATCTGGGGGTCCGAGGGGAGTCCAACGCAGAAGGTTTGGTTGAAATCGGGCCGGTGGTTTTGGAGAAAATGACCAAAAACCAAACAGGCGATTTTAAAAAGACGACAGGTACGCGCCTGTCGTTTTTTTTTTACCAAATTTTTTTTTTTTTTTGACGAAAATTTAAAATTTATCCAAACTCGAATATATCATCTGGGGGTCCGAGGGGAGTCCAACGCAGAAGGTTTGGTTGAAATCGGGCCGGTGGTTTTGGAGAAAATGACCAAAAACCAAACAGGCGATTTTAAAAAGACGACAGGTACGCGCCTGTCGTTTTTTTTTGACCAAATTTTTTTTTTTTTTTTGACCAAAAATTAAAATTTCTCCAAATTTCTCCAAACTCGGATATATCATCTGGGGGTCCGAGGGGAGTCCAACGCAGAAGGTTTGGTTGAAATCGGGCCGGTGGTTTTGGAGAAAATGACCAAAAACCAAACAGGCGATTTTAAAAAGACGACAGGTACGCGCCTGTCGTTTTTTTTTGACCATTTTTTTTTTTTTTTTGACAAAAATTTAAAATTTCTCCAAACTCGAATATATCATCTGGGGGTCCGAGGGGAGTCCAACGCAGAAGGTTTGGTTGAAATCGGGCCGGTGGTTTGGAGAAAATGACCAAAAACCAAACAGGCGATTTTAAAAAGACGACAGGTACGCGCCTGTCGTTTTTTTTTTACCAAATTTTTTTTTTTTTTTGACCAAAAATTTAAATTTCTCCAAATTTCTCCAAACTCGGATATATCATCTGGGGCTCCGAGGGGAGTCCAACGCAGAAGGTTTGGTTGAAATCGGGCCGGTGGTTTTGGAGAAAATTACCAAAAACCAAACAGGCGATTTTAAAAAGACGACAGGTACGCGCCTGTCGTTTTTTTTGACCAATTTTTTTTTCTTTTTTTACCAAAAATTAAAATTTCTCCAAACTCGGATATATCATCTGGGGGTCCGAGGGGAGTCCAACGCAGAAGGTTTGGTTGAAATCGGGCCGGTGGTTTTGGAGAAAATGACCAAAAACCAAACAGGCGATTTTAAAAAGACGACAGGTACGCGCCTGTCGTATTTTTTTTGACCAATTTTTTTTTTTTTTTTGACCAAAAATTAAAATTTCTCCAAATTTCTCCAAACTCGGATATATCATCTGGGGGTCCGAGGGGAGTCCAACGCAGAAGGTTTGGTTGAAATCGGGCCGGTGGTTTTGAAGAAAATGACCAAAAACCAAACAGGCGATTTTAAAAAGACGACAGGTTTTTTTTTGACCAAATTTTTTTTTTTTTTTGACCAAAAATTAAAATTTCTCCAAATTTCTCCAAACTCGGATATATCATCTGGGGGTTACCAAAAACCAAACAGGCGATTTTAAAAAGACGACAGGTACGCGCCTGTCGTTTTTTTTTTGACCAAATTTTTTTTTTTTTTTTGACCAAAAATTAAAATTTCTCCAAACTCGGATATATCATCTGGGGGTCCGAGGGGAGTCCAACGCAGAAGGTTTGGTTGAAATCGGGCCGGTGGTTTTGGAGAAAATGACCAAAAACCAAACAGGCGATTTTAAAAAGACGACAGATACGCGCCTCTCGTTTTTTTTTGACCAAATTTTTTTTTTTTTTTGACGAAAATTTAAAATTTCTCCAAACTCGAATATATCATCTGGGGGTCCGAGGGGAGTCCAACGCAGAAGGTTTGGTTGAAATCGGGCCGGTGGTTTTGGAGAAAATGACCAAAAACCAAACAGGCGATTTTAAAAAGACGACAGGTACGCGCCTGTCGTTTTTTTTTGACCAAATTTTTTTTTTTTTTTTACCAAAAATTAAAATTTCTCCAAACTCGGATATATCATCTGGGGGTCCGAGGGGAGTCCAACGCAGAAGGTTTGGTTGAAATCGGGCCGGTGGTTTTGGAGAAAATGACCAAAAACCAAACAGGCGATTTTAAAAAGACGACAGGTACGCGCCTGTCGTTTTTTTTTTGACCAATTTTTTTTTTTTTTTTGAGAAAAATTAAAATTTCTCCAAACTCGAATATATCATCTGGGGGTCCGAGGGGAGTCCAACGCAGAAGGTTTGGTTGAAATCGGGCCGGTGGTTTTGGAGAAAATGACCAAAAACCAAACAGGCGATTTTAAAAAGACGACAGGTACGCGCCTGTCGTTTCATTTTGACCAAATTTTTTTTTTTTTTTTGACCAAAAATTAAAATTTCTCCAAACTCGGATATATCATCTGGAGTTCCGAAGGGAGTCCAACGCAGAAGGTTTGGTTGAAATCGGGCCGGTGGTTTTGGAGAAAATGACCAAAAACCAAACAGGCGATTTTAAAAGACGACAGGTACGCGCCTGTCGTTTTTTTTTTGAACAAATTTTTTTTTTTTTTTTGACCAAAAATTTAAATTTCTCCAAATTTCTCCAAACTCGGATATATCATCTGGGGTCCGAGGGGAGTCCAACGCAGAAGGTTTGGTTGAAATCGGGCCGGTGGTTTTGGAGAAAATGACCAAAAACCAAACAGGCGATTTTAAAAAGACGACAGGTACGCGCCTGTCGTTTTTTTTTGACCAAATTTTTTTTTTTTTTTTACGAAAATTTAAAATTTCTCCAAACTCGAATATATCATCTGGGGGTCCGAGGGGAGTCCAACGCAGAAGGTTTGGTTGAAATCGGGCCGGTGGTTTTGGAGAAAATGACCAAAAACCAAACAGGCGATTTTAAAAATACGACAGGTACGCGCCTGTCGTTTTATTTTGACCAAATTTTTTTTTTTTTTTGACCAAAAATTAAAATTTCTCCAAATTTCTCCAAACTCGGATATATCATCTGGGGGTCCGAGGGGAGTCCAACGCAGAAGGTTTGGTTGAAATCGGGCCGGTGGTTTTGGAGAAAATGACCAAAAACCAAACAGGCGATTTTAAAAAGACGACAGGTTTTTTTTTGACCAAATTTTTTTTTTTTTTGACCAAAAATTAAAATTTCTCCAAATTTCTCCAAACTCGGATATATCATCTGGGGGTCCGAGGGGAGTCCAACGCAGAAGGTTTGGTTGAAATCGGGCCGGTGGTTTTGGAGAAAATGACCAAAAACCAAACAGGCGATTTTAAAAAGACGACAGGTACGCGCCTGTCGTTTTATTTTGACCAAATTTTTTTTTTTTTTTTGACCAAAAATTAAAATTTCTCCAAATTTCTCCAAACTCGGATATATCATCTGGGGGTCCGAGGGGAGTCCAACGCAGAAGGTTTGGTTGAAATCGGGCCGGTGGTTTTGGATAAAATGACCAAAAACCAAACAGGCGATTTTAAAAAGACGACAGGTACGCGCCTGTCGTTTTTTTTGACCAAATTTTTTTTTTTTTTGACGAAAATTTAAAATTTCTCCAAACTCGAATATATCATCTGGGGGTCCGAGGGGAGTCCAACGCAGAAGGTTTGGTTGAAATCGGGCCGGTGGTTTCGGAGAAAATGACCAAAAACCAAACAGGCGATTTTAAAAAGACGACAGGTACGCGCCTGTCGTTTTATTTTGACCAAATTTTTTTTTTTTTTTTGACCAAAAATTAAAATTTCTCCAAATTTCTCCAAACTCGGATATATCATCTGGGGGTCCGAGGGGAGTCCAACGCAGAAGGTTTGGTTGAAATCGGGCCGGTGGTTTTGGAGAAAATGACCAAAAACCAAACAGGCGATTTTAAAAAGACGACAGGTACGCGCCTGTCGTCTTTTTTGACCAAATTTTTTTTATTTTTTTTGACCAAAAATTTTATTTTTTCCAAACTCTGATATATCATCTGGGGGTCCGAGGGGAGTCCAACGCAGAAGGTTTGGTTGAAATCGGGCCGGTGGTTTTGGAGAAAATGACCAAAAACCAATTAGGCGATTTTAAAAAGACGACAGGTACGCGCCTGTCGTCTTTTTTTGACCAAATTTTTTTTTTTTTTTTTTGACCAAAAATTTAATTTTTTCCAAACTCGGATATATCATCTGGGGGTCCGAGGGGAGTCCAACGCAGAAGGTTTGGTTGAAATCGGGCCGGTGGTTTTGGAGAAAATGGCCAAAAACCAAACAGGCGATTTTAAAAAGACGACAGGTACGCGCCTGTCGTCTTTTTTTGACCAATTTTTTTTTTTTTTTTGACCAAAAATTTAAATTTCTCCAAATTTCTCCAAACTCGGATATATCATCTGGGGGTCCGAGGGGAGTCCAACGCAGAAGGTTTGGTTGAAATCGGGCCGGTGGTTTTGGAGAAAATGGCCAAAAACCAAACAGGCGATTTTAAAAAGACGACAGGTACGCGCCTGTCTTTTTTTGACCAATTTTTTTTTTTTTTTTGACAAAAATTTAAATTTCTCCAAACTCGGATATATCATCTGGGGGTCCGAGGGGAGTCCAACGCAGAAGGTTTGGTTGAAATCGGGCCGGTGGTTTTGGAGAAAATGACCAAAAACCAAACAGGCGATTTTAAAAAGACGACAGGTACGCGCCTGTCGTCTTTTTTTGACCAAATTTTTTTTTTTTTTTTGACCAAAAATTAAAATTTCAATTTCTCCAAACTCGGATATATCATCTGGGGGTCCGAGGGGAGTCCAACGCAGAAGGTTTGGTTGAAATCGGGCCGGTGGTTTTGGAGAAAATGACCAAAAACCAAACAGGCGATTTTAAAAAGACGACAGGTACGCGCCTGTCGTCTTTTTTTGACCAAATTTTTTTTTTTTTTTGACCAAAAATTAAAATTTCTCCAAACTCGGATATATCATCTGGGGGTCCGAGGGGAGTCCAACGCAGAAGGTTTGGTTGAAATCGGGCCGGTGGTTTTGGAGAAAATGACCAAAAACCAAACAGGCGATTTTAAAAAGACGACAGGTACGCGCCTGTCGTTTTTTTTGACCAAATTTTTTTTTTTTTTTGACCAAAAATTAAAATTTCTCCAAACTCGGATATATCATCTGGGGGTCCGAGGGGAGTCCAACGCAGAAGGTTTGGTTGAAATCGGGCCGGTGGTTTTGGAGAAAATGACCAAAAACCAAACAGGCGATTTTAAAAAGACGACAGGTACGCGCCTGTCGTCTTTTTTTGACCAAATTTTTTTTTTTTTTTGACCAAAAATTAAAATTTCTCCAAACTCGGATATATCATCTGGGGGTCCGAGGGGAGTCCAACGCAGAAGGTTTGGTTGAAATCGGGCCGGTGGTTTTGGAGAAAATGACCAAAAACCAAACAGGCGATTTTAAAAAGACGACAGGTACGCGCCTGTCGTCTTTTTTTGACCAATTTTTTTTTTTTTTTTGACCAAAAATTAAAATTTCTCCAAACTCGGATATATCATCTGGGGGTCCGAGGGGAGTCCAACGCAGAAGGTTTGGTTGAAATCGGGCCGGTGGTTTTGGAGAAAATGACCAAAAACCAAACAGGCGATTTTAAAAAGACGACAGGTACGCGCCTGTCGTCTTTTTTTGACCAATTTTTTTTTTTTTTTTGACCAAAAATTAAAATTTCTCCAAACTCGGATATATCATCTGGGGGTCCGAGGGGAGTCCAACGCAGAAGGTTTGGTTGAAATCGGGCCGGTGGTTTTGGAGAAAATGACCAAAAACCAAACAGGCGATTTTAAAAAGACGACAGGTACGCGCCTGTCGTCTTTTTTTGACCAAATTTTTTTTTTTTTTTTGACCAAAAATTAAATTTCTCCAAATTTCTCCAAACTCGGATATATCATCTGGGGGTCCGAGGGGAGTCCAACGCAGAAGGTTTGGTTGAAATCGGGCCGGTGGTTTTGGAGAAAATGACCAAAAACCAAACAGGCGATTTTAAAAAGACGACAGGTACGCGCCTGTCGTCTTTTTTTGACCAAATTTTTTTTTTTTTTTTGACCAAAAATTAAAATTTCTCCAAACTCGGATATATCATCTGGGGGTCCGAGGGGAGTCCAACGCAGAAGGTTTGGTTGAAATCGGGCCGGTGGTTTTGGAGAAAATGACCAAAAACCAAACAGGCGATTTTAAAAAGACGACAGGTACGCGCCTGTCGTCTTTTTTTTGACCAAATTTTTTTTTTTTTTTGACCAAAAATTAAAATTTTTCAAATTTCTCCAAACTCGGATATATCATCTGGGGGTCCGAGGGGAGTCCAACGCAGAAGGTTTGGTTGAAATCGGGCCGGTGGTTTTGGAGAAAATGACCAAAAACCAAACAGGCGATTTTAAAAAGACGACAGGTACGCGCCTGTCGTCTTTTTTTGACCAAATTTTTTTTTTTTTTTTGACCAAAAATTAAAATTTCTCCAAATTTCTCCAAACTCGGATATATCATCTGGGGGTCCGAGGGGAGTCCAACGCAGAAGGTTTGGTTGAAATCGGGCCGGTGGTTTTGGAGAAAATGACCAAAAACCAAACAGGCGATTTTAAAAAGACGACAGGTACGCGCCTGTCGTCTTTTTTTGACCAAATTTTTTTTTTTTTTTTGACCAAAAATTAAAATTTCTCCAAACTCGGATATATCATCTGGGGGTCCGAGGGGAGTCCAACGCAGAAGGTTTGGTTGAAATCGGGCCGGTGGTTTTGGAGAAAATGACCAAAAACCAAACAGGCGATTTAAAAAGACGACAGGTACGCGCCTGTCGTCTTTTTTTGACCAAATTTTTTTTTTTTTTTACCAAAAATTAAAATTTCTCCAAACTCGGATATATCATCTGGGGGTCCGAGGAGAGTCCAACGCAGAAGGTTTGGTTGAAATCGGGCCGGTGGTTTTGGAGAAAATGACCAAAAACCAAACAGGCGATTTTAAAAAGACGACAGGTACGCGCCTGTCGTTTTTTTTTGACAATTTTTTTTTTTTTTTTTGACCAAAAATTTAAATTTCTTCAAATTTCTCCAAACTCGGATATATCATCTGGGGGTCCGAGGGGAGTCCAACGCAGAAGGTTTGGTTGAAATCGGGCCGGTGGTTTTGGAGAAAATGACCAAAAACCAAACAGGCGATTTTAAAAAGACGACAGGTACGCGCCTGTCGTCTTTTTTTGACCAAATTTTTTTTTTTTTTTGACCAAAAATTAAAATTTCTCCAAACTCGGATATATCATCTGGGGGTCCGAGGGGAGTCCAACGCAGAAGGTTTGGTTGAAATCGGGCCGGTGGTTTTGGAGAAAATGACCAAAAACCAAACAGGCGATTTTAAAAAGACGACAGGTACGCGCCTGTCGTCTTTTTTTGACCAAATTTTTTTTTTTTTTTTGACCAAAAATTAAAATTTCTCCAAACTCGGATATATCATCTGGGGGTCCGAGGGGAGTCCAACGCAGAAGGTTTGGTTGAAATCGGGCCGGTGGTTTTGGAGAAAATGACCAAAAACCAAACAGGCGATTTTAAAAAGACGACAGGTACGCGCCTGTCGTCTTTTTTTGACCAAATTTTTTTTTTTTTTTTGACCAAAAATTAAAATTTCTCCAAACTCGGATATATCATCTGGGGGTCCGAGGGGAGTCCAACGCAGAAGGTTTGGTTGAAATCGGGCCGGTGGTTTTGGAGAAAATGACCAAAAACCAAACAGGCGATTTTAAAAAGACGACAGGTACGCGCCTGTCGTTTTTTTTTGACCAATTTTTTTTTTTTTTTTGACCAAAAATTAAATTTCTCAATTTCTCCAAACTCGGATATATCATCTGGGGGTCCGAGGGGAGTCCAACGCAGAAGGTTTGGTTGAAATCGGGCCGGTGGTTTTGGAGAAAATGACCAAAAACCAAACAGGCGATTTTAAAAAGACGACAGGTACGCGCCTGTCGTTTTTTTTGACCAATTTTTTTTTTTTTTTTGACCAAAAATTAAAATTTCTCCAAATTTCTCCAAACTCGGATATATCATCTGGGGGTCCGAGGGGAGTCCAACGCAGAAGGTTTGGTTGAAATCGGGCCGGTGGTTTTGGAGAAAATGACCAAAAACCAAACAGGCGATTTTAAAAAGACGACAGGTACGCGCCTGTCGTTTTTTTTGACCAATTTTTTTTTTTTTTTTGACCAAAAATTAAAATTTTCTCCAAACTCGGATATATCATCTGGGGGTCCGAGGGGAGTCCAACGCAGAAGGTTTGGTTGAAATCGGGCCGGTGGTTTTGGAGAAAATGACCAAAAACCAAACAGGCGATTTTAAAAAGACGACAGGTACGCGCCTGTCGTCTTTTTTTGACCAATTTTTTTTTTTTTTTGACCAAAAATTAAAATTTCAATTTCTCCAAACTCGGATATATCATCTGGGGGTCCGAGGGGAGTCCAACGCAGAAGGTTTGGTTGAAATCGGGCCGGTGGTTTTGGAGAAAATGACCAAAAACCAAACAGGCGATTTTAAAAAGACGACAGGTACGCGCCTGTCGTCTTTTTTTGACCAATTTTTTTTTTTTTTTGACCAAAAATTAAAATTTCTCCAAACTCGGATATATCATCTGGGGGTCCGAGGGGAGTCCAACGCAGAAGGTTTGGTTGAAATCGGGCCGGTGGTTTTGGAGAAAATGACCAAAAACCAAACAGGCGATTTTAAAAAGACGACAGGTACGCGCCTGTCGTCTTTTTTTGACCAAATTTTTTTTTTTTTTTTGACCAAAAATTAAAATTTCTCCAAACTCGGATATATCATCTGGGGGTCCGAGGGGAGTCCAACGCAGAAGGTTTGGTTGAAATCGGGCCGGTGGTTTTGGAGAAAATGACCAAAAACCAAACAGGCGATTTTAAAAAGACGACAGGTACGCGCCTGTCGTCTTTTTTTGACCAATTTTTTTTTTTTTTTGACCAAAAATTAAAATTTCTCCAAACTCGGATATATCATCTGGGGGTCCGAGGGGAGTCCAACGCAGAAGGTTTGGTTGAAATCGGGCCGGTGGTTTTGGAGAAAATGACCAAAAACCAAACAGGCGATTTTAAAAAGACGACAGGTACGCGCCTGTCGTCTTTTTTTGACCAATTTTTTTTTTTTTTTTGACCAAAAATTAAAATTTCTCCAAACTCGGATATATCATCTGGGGGTCCGAGGGGAGTCCAACGCAGAAGGTTTGGTTGAAATCGGGCCGGTGGTTTTGGAGAAAATGACCAAAAACCAAACAGGCGATTTTAAAAAGACGACAGGTACGCGCCTGTCGTCTTTTTTTGACCAATTTTTTTTTTTTTTTTGACCAAAAATTAAAATTTCTCCAATTTCTCCAAACTCGGATATATCATCTGGGGGTCCGAGGGGAGTCCAACGCAGAAGGTTTGGTTGAAATCGGGCCGGTGGTTTTGGAGAAAATGACCAAAAACCAAACAGGCGATTTTAAAAAGACGACAGGTACGCGCCTGTCGTCTTTTTTTGACCAAATTTTTTTTTTTTTTTGACCAAAAATTAAAATTTCTCCAAACTCGGATATATCATCTGGGGGTCCGAGGGGAGTCCAACGCAGAAGGTTTGGTTGAAATCGGGCCGGTGGTTTTGGAGAAAATGACCAAAAACCAAACAGGCGATTTTAAAAAGACGACAGGTACGCGCCTGTCGTCTTTTTTTGACCAATTTTTTTTTTTTTTTGACCAAAAATTAAAATTTCTCCAAATTTCTCCAAACTCGGATATATCATCTGGGGGTCCGAGGGGAGTCCAACGCAGAAGGTTTGGTTGAAATCGGGCCGGTGGTTTTGGAGAAAATGACCAAAAACCAAACAGGCGATTTTAAAAAGACGACAGGTACGCGCCTGTCGTCTTTTTTTGACCAATTTTTTTTTTTTTTTTGACCAAAAATTAAAATTTCTCCAAACTCGGATATATCATCTGGGGGTCCGAGGGGAGTCCAACGCAGAAGGTTTGGTTGAAATCGGGCCGGTGGTTTTGGAGAAAATGACCAAAAACCAAACAGGCGATTTTAAAAAGACGACAGGTACGCGCCTGTCGTCTTTTTTTGACCAATTTTTTTTTTTTTTTGACCAAAAATTAAAATTTCTCCAAACTCGGATATATCATCTGGGGGTCCGAGGGGAGTCCAACGCAGAAGGTTTGGTTGAAATCGGGCCGGTGGTTTTGGAGAAAATGACCAAAAACCAAACAGGCGATTTTAAAAAGACGACAGGTACGCGCCTGTCGTCTTTTTTTGACCAAATTTTTTTTTTTTTTTGACCAAAAATTAAAATTTCTCCAAACTCGGATATATCATCTGGGGGTCCGAGGGGAGTCCAACGCAGAAGGTTTGGTTGAAATCGGGCCGGTGGTTTTGGAGAAAATGACCAAAAACCAAACAGGCGATTTTAAAAAGACGACAGGTACGCGCCTGTCGTCTTTTTTTGACCAATTTTTTTTTTTTTTTTGACCAAAAATTAAAATTTCTCCAAACTCGGATATATCATCTGGGGGTCCGAGGGGAGTCCAACGCAGAAGGTTTGGTTGAAATCGGGCCGGTGGTTTTGGAGAAAATGACCAAAAACCAAACAGGCGATTTTAAAAAGACGACAGGTACGCGCCTGTCGTCTTTTTTTGACCAATTTTTTTTTTTTTTTTGACCAAAAATTAAAATTTCTCCAAATTTCTCCAAACTCGGATATATCATCTGGGGGTCCGAGGGGAGTCCAACGCAGAAGGTTTGGTTGAAATCGGGCCGGTGGTTTTGGAGAAAATGACCAAAAACCAAACAGGCGATTTTAAAAAGACGACAGGTACGCGCCTGTCGTCTTTTTTTGACCAATTTTTTTTTTTTTTTTGACCAAAAATTAAAATTTCTCCAAACTCGGATATATCATCTGGGGGTCCGAGGGGAGTCCAACGCAGAAGGTTTGGTTGAAATCGGGCCGGTGGTTTTGGAGAAAATGACCAAAAACCAAACAGGCGATTTTAAAAAGACGACAGGTACGCGCCTGTCGTCTTTTTTTGACCAATTTTTTTTTTTTTTTTGACCAAAAATTAAATTTCTCCAAATTTCTCCAAACTCGGATATATCATCTGGGGGTCCGAGGGGAGTCCAACGCAGAAGGTTTGGTTGAAATCGGGCCGGTGGTTTTGGAGAAAATGACCAAAAACCAAACAGGCGATTTTAAAAAGACGACAGGTACGCGCCTGTCGTCTTTTTTTGACCAAATTTTTTTTTTTTTTTGACCAAAAATTAAATTTAATTTCTCCAAACTCGGATATATCATCTGGGGGTCCGAGGGGAGTCCAACGCAGAAGGTTTGGTTGAAATCGGGCCGGTGGTTTTGGAGAAAATGACCAAAAACCAAACAGGCGATTTTAAAAAGACGACAGGTACGCGCCTGTCGTCTTTTTTTGACCAATTTTTTTTTTTTTTTTGACCAAAAATTAAAATTTCTCCAAATTTCTCCAAACTCGGATATATCATCTGGGGGTCCGAGGGGAGTCCAACGCAGAAGGTTTGGTTGAAATCGGGCCGGTGGTTTTGGAGAAAATGACCAAAAACCAAACAGGCGATTTTAAAAAGACGACAGGTACGCGCCTGTCGTCTTTTTTTGACCAATTTTTTTTTTTTTTTTTGACCAAAAATTAAAATTTCTCCAAACTCGGATATATCATCTGGGGGTCCGAGGGGAGTCCAACGCAGAAGGTTTGGTTGAAATCGGGCCGGTGGTTTTGGAGAAAATGACCAAAAACCAAACAGGCGATTTTAAAAAGACGACAGGTACGCGCCTGTCGTTTTTTTTGACCAAATTTTTTTTTTTTTTTGACCAAAAATTAAAATTTCTCCAAATTTCTCCAAACTCGGATATATCATCTGGGGGTCCGAGGGGAGTCCAACGCAGAAGGTTTGGTTGAAATCGGGCCGGTGGTTTTGGAGAAAATGACCAAAAACCAAACAGGCGATTTTAAAAAGACGACAGGTACGCGCCTGTCGTTTTTTTTTGACCAATTTTTTTTTTTTTTTTGACCAAAAATTAAATTTCTCCAAACTCGGATATATCATCTGGGGGTCCGAGGGGAGTCCAACGCAGAAGGTTTGGTTGAAATCGGGCCGGTGGTTTTGGAGAAAATGACCAAAAACCAAACAGGCGATTTTAAAAAGACGACAGGTACGCGCCTGTCGTTTTTTTTGACCAAATTTTTTTTTTTTTTTTGACCAAAAATTAAAATTTCTCCAAACTCGGATATATCATCTGGGGGTCCGAGGGGAGTCCAACGCAGAAGGTTTGGTTGAAATCGGGCCGGTGGTTTTGGAGAAAATGACCAAAAACCAAACAGGCGATTTTAAAAAGACGACAGGTACGCGCCTGTCGTCTTTTTTTGACCAATTTTTTTTTTTTTTTTGACCAAAAATTAAAATTTCTCCAAACTCGGATATATCATCTGGGGGTCCGAGGGGAGTCCAACGCAGAAGGTTTGGTTGAAATCGGGCCGGTGGTTTTGGAGAAAATGACCAAAAACCAAACAGGCGATTTTAAAAAGACGACAGGTACGCGCCTGTCGTCTTTTTTTGACCAAATTTTTTTTTTTTTTTGACCAAAAATTAAATTTCTCCAAATTTCTCCAAACTCGGATATATCATCTGGGGGTCCGAGGGGAGTCCAACGCAGAAGGTTTGGTTGAAATCGGGCCGGTGGTTTTGGAGAAAATGACCAAAAACCAAACAGGCGATTTTAAAAAGACGACAGGTACGCGCCTGTCGTCTTTTTTTGACCAAATTTTTTTTTTTTTTTTGACCAAAAATTAAAATTTCTCCAAACTCGGATATATCATCTGGGGGTCCGAGGGGAGTCCAACGCAGAAGGTTTGGTTGAAATCGGGCCGGTGGTTTTGGAGAAAATGACCAAAAACCAAACAGGCGATTTTAAAAAGACGACAGGTACGCGCCTGTCGTTTTTTTTGACCAATTTTTTTTTTTTTTTGACCAAAAATTAAAATTTCTCCAAACTCGGATATATCATCTGGGGGTCCGAGGGGAGTCCAACGCAGAAGGTTTGGTTGAAATCGGGCCGGTGGTTTTGGAGAAAATGACCAAAAACCAAACAGGCGATTTTAAAAAGACGACAGGTACGCGCCTGTCGTCTTTTTTTGACCAATTTTTTTTTTTTTTTGACCAAAAATTAAAATTTCTCCAAACTCGGATATATCATCTGGGGGTCCGAGGGGAGTCCAACGCAGAAGGTTTGGTTGAAATCGGGCCGGTGGTTTTGGAGAAAATGACCAAAAACCAAACAGGCGATTTTAAAAAGACGACAGGTACGCGCCTGTCGTCTTTTTTTGACCAATTTTTTTTTTTTTTTTGACCAAAAATTAAAATTTCTCCAAACTCGGATATATCATCTGGGGGTCCGAGGGGAGTCCAACGCAGAAGGTTTGGTTGAAATCGGGCCGGTGGTTTTGGAGAAAATGACCAAAAACCAAACAGGCGATTTTAAAAAGACGACAGGTACGCGCCTGTCGTCTTTTTTTGACCAAATTTTTTTTTTTTTTTGACCAAAAATTAAAATTTCTCCAAACTCGGATATATCATCTGGGGGTCCGAGGGGAGTCCAACGCAGAAGGTTTGGTTGAAATCGGGCCGGTGGTTTTGGAGAAAATGACCAAAAACCAAACAGGCGATTTTAAAAAGACGACAGGTACGCGCCTGTCGTCTTTTTTTGACCAAATTTTTTTTTTTTTTTTGACCAAAAATTAAAATTTCTCCAAACTCGGATATATCATCTGGGGGTCCGAGGGGAGTCCAACGCAGAAGGTTTGGTTGAAATCGGGCCGGTGGTTTTGGAGAAAATGACCAAAAACCAAACAGGCGATTTTAAAAAGACGACAGGTACGCGCCTGTCGTCTTTTTTTGACCAAATTTTTTTTTTTTTTTGACCAAAAATTAAAATTTCTCCAAACTCGGATATATCATCTGGGGGTCCGAGGGGAGTCCAACGCAGAAGGTTTGGTTGAAATCGGGCCGGTGGTTTTGGAGAAAATGACCAAAAACCAAACAGGCGATTTTAAAAAGACGACAGGTACGCGCCTGTCGTCTTTTTTTGACCAATTTTTTTTTTTTTTTTGACCAAAAATTAAAATTTCTCCAAACTCGGATATATCATCTGGGGGTCCGAGGGGAGTCCAACGCAGAAGGTTTGGTTGAAATCGGGCCGGTGGTTTTGGAGAAAATGACCAAAAACCAAACAGGCGATTTTAAAAAGACGACAGGTACGCGCCTGTCGTCTTTTTTTGACCAATTTTTTTTTTTTTTTTGACCAAAAATTAAAATTTCTCCAAACTCGGATATATCATCTGGGGGTCCGAGGGGAGTCCAACGCAGAAGGTTTGGTTGAAATCGGGCCGGTGGTTTTGGAGAAAATGACCAAAAACCAAACAGGCGATTTTAAAAAGACGACAGGTACGCGCCTGTCGTTTTTTTTGACCAATTTTTTTTTTTTTTTTGACCAAAAATTAAAATTTCTCCAAACTCGGATATATCATCTGGGGGTCCGAGGGGAGTCCAACGCAGAAGGTTTGGTTGAAATCGGGCCGGTGGTTTTGGAGAAAATGACCAAAAACCAAACAGGCGATTTTAAAAAGACGACAGGTACGCGCCTGTCGTTTTTTTTTGACCAATTTTTTTTTTTTTTTGACCAAAAATTAAAATTTCTCCAAACTCGGATATATCATCTGGGGGTCCGAGGGGAGTCCAACGCAGAAGGTTTGGTTGAAATCGGGCCGGTGGTTTTGGAGAAAATGACCAAAAACCAAACAGGCGATTTTAAAAAGACGACAGGTACGCGCCTGTCGTCTTTTTTTGACCAAATTTTTTTTTTTTTTTGACCAAAAATTAAAATTTCTCCAAACTCGGATATATCATCTGGGGGTCCGAGGGGAGTCCAACGCAGAAGGTTTGGTTGAAATCGGGCCGGTGGTTTTGGAGAAAATGACCAAAAACCAAACAGGCGATTTTAAAAAGACGACAGGTACGCGCCTGTCGTCTTTTTTTTGACCAATTTTTTTTTTTTTTTTGACCAAAAATTTAAATTTCTCCAAACTCGGATATATCATCTGGGGGTCCGAGGGGAGTCCAACGCAGAAGGTTTGGTTGAAATCGGGCCGGTGGTTTTGGAGAAAATGACCAAAAACCAAACAGGCGATTTTAAAAAGACGACAGGTACGCGCCTGTCGTCTTTTTTTGACCAATTTTTTTTTTTTTTTTGACCAAAAATTAAAATTTCTCCAAACTCGGATATATCATCTGGGGGTCCGAGGGGAGTCCAACGCAGAAGGTTTGGTTGAAATCGGGCCGGTGGTTTTGGAGAAAATGACCAAAAACCAAACAGGCGATTTTAAAAAGACGACAGGTACGCGCCTGTCGTCTTTTTTTGACCAAATTTTTTTTTTTTTTTTGACCAAAAATTAAATTTCTCAAATTTCTCCAAACTCGGATATATCATCTGGGGGTCCGAGGGGAGTCCAACGCAGAAGGTTTGGTTGAAATCGGGCCGGTGGTTTTGGAGAAAATGACCAAAAACCAAACAGGCGATTTTAAAAAGACGACAGGTACGCGCCTGTCGTCTTTTTTTGACCAATTTTTTTTTTTTTTTTGACCAAAAATTAAAATTTCTCCAAACTCGGATATATCATCTGGGGGTCCGAGGGGAGTCCAACGCAGAAGGTTTGGTTGAAATCGGGCCGGTGGTTTTGGAGAAAATGACCAAAAACCAAACAGGCGATTTTAAAAAGACGACAGGTACGCGCCTGTCGTCTTTTTTTGACCAATTTTTTTTTTTTTTTGACCAAAAATTAAAATTTCTCCAAACTCGGATATATCATCTGGGGGTCCGAGGGGAGTCCAACGCAGAAGGTTTGGTTGAAATCGGGCCGGTGGTTTTGGAGAAAATGACCAAAAACCAAACAGGCGATTTTAAAAAGACGACAGGTACGCGCCTGTCGTCTTTTTTTGACCAATTTTTTTTTTTTTTTTGACCAAAAATTAAAATTTCTCCAAACTCGGATATATCATCTGGGGGTCCGAGGGGAGTCCAACGCAGAAGGTTTGGTTGAAATCGGGCCGGTGGTTTTGGAGAAAATGACCAAAAACCAAACAGGCGATTTTAAAAAGACGACAGGTACGCGCCTGTCGTCTTTTTTTGACCAATTTTTTTTTTTTTTTTGACCAAAAATTAAAATTTCTCCAAACTCGGATATATCATCTGGGGGTCCGAGGGGAGTCCAACGCAGAAGGTTTGGTTGAAATCGGGCCGGTGGTTTTGGAGAAAATGACCAAAAACCAAACAGGCGATTTTAAAAAGACGACAGGTACGCGCCTGTCGTCTTTTTTTGACCAATTTTTTTTTTTTTTTGACCAAAAATTAAAATTTCTCCAAACTCGGATATATCATCTGGGGGTCCGAGGGGAGTCCAACGCAGAAGGTTTGGTTGAAATCGGGCCGGTGGTTTTGGAGAAAATGACCAAAAACCAAACAGGCGATTTTAAAAAGACGACAGGTACGCGCCTGTCGTCTTTTTTTGACCAAATTTTTTTTTTTTTTTGACCAAAAATTAAAATTTCTCCAAACTCGGATATATCATCTGGGGGTCCGAGGGGAGTCCAACGCAGAAGGTTTGGTTGAAATCGGGCCGGTGGTTTTGGAGAAAATGACCAAAAACCAAACAGGCGATTTTAAAAAGACGACAGGTACGCGCCTGTCGTCTTTTTTTGACCAATTTTTTTTTTTTTTTTGACCAAAATTAAATTTCTCCAAATTTCTCCAAACTCGGATATATCATCTGGGGGTCCGAGGGGAGTCCAACGCAGAAGGTTTGGTTGAAATCGGGCCGGTGGTTTTGGAGAAAATGACCAAAAACCAAACAGGCGATTTTAAAAAGACGACAGGTACGCGCCTGTCGTTTTTTTTGACCAAATTTTTTTTTTTTTTTGACCAAAAATTAAAATTTCTCCAAACTCGGATATATCATCTGGGGGTCCGAGGGGAGTCCAACGCAGAAGGTTTGGTTGAAATCGGGCCGGTGGTTTTGGAGAAAATGACCAAAAACCAAACAGGCGATTTTAAAAAGACGACAGGTACGCGCCTGTCGTCTTTTTTTGACCAATTTTTTTTTTTTTTTTGACCAAAAATTAAAATTTCTCCAAACTCGGATATATCATCTGGGGGTCCGAGGGGAGTCCAACGCAGAAGGTTTGGTTGAAATCGGGCCGGTGGTTTTGGAGAAAATGACCAAAAACCAAACAGGCGATTTTAAAAAGACGACAGGTACGCGCCTGTCGTCTTTTTTTGACCAAATTTTTTTTTTTTTTTTGACCAAAAATTAAAATTTCTCCAAACTCGGATATATCATCTGGGGGTCCGAGGGGAGTCCAACGCAGAAGGTTTGGTTGAAATCGGGCCGGTGGTTTTGGAGAAAATGACCAAAAACCAAACAGGCGATTTTAAAAAGACGACAGGTACGCGCCTGTCGTCTTTTTTTGACCAATTTTTTTTTTTTTTTTGACCAAAAATTAAAATTTCTCAATTCTCCAAACTCGGATATATCATCTGGGGGTCCGAGGGGAGTCCAACGCAGAAGGTTTGGTTGAAATCGGGCCGGTGGTTTTGGAGAAAATGACCAAAAACCAAACAGGCGATTTTAAAAAGACGACAGGTACGCGCCTGTCGTCTTTTTTTGACCAATTTTTTTTTTTTTTTTGACCAAAAATTAAAATTTCTCCAAACTCGGATATATCATCTGGGGGTCCGAGGGGAGTCCAACGCAGAAGGTTTGGTTGAAATCGGGCCGGTGGTTTTGGAGAAAATGACCAAAAACCAAACAGGCGATTTTAAAAAGACGACAGGTACGCGCCTGTCGTCTTTTTTTGACCAATTTTTTTTTTTTTTTTGACCAAAATTAAAATTTCTCCAAACTCGGATATATCATCTGGGGGTCCGAGGGGAGTCCAACGCAGAAGGTTTGGTTGAAATCGGGCCGGTGGTTTTGGAGAAAATGACCAAAAACCAAACAGGCGATTTTAAAAAGACGACAGGTACGCGCCTGTCGTCTTTTTTTGACCAATTTTTTTTTTTTTTTGACCAAAAATTAAAATTTCTCCAAACTCGGATATATCATCTGGGGGTCCGAGGGGAGTCCAACGCAGAAGGTTTGGTTGAAATCGGGCCGGTGGTTTTGGAGAAAATGACCAAAAACCAAACAGGCGATTTTAAAAAGACGACAGGTACGCGCCTGTCGTCTTTTTTTGACCAATTTTTTTTTTTTTTTTGACCAAAAATTAAAATTTCTCCAAACTCGGATATATCATCTGGGGGTCCGAGGGAGTCCACGCAGAAGGTTTGGTTGAAATCGGGCCGGTGGTTTTGGAGAAAATGACCCAAAAACCAAACAGGCGATTTAAAAAGACGACAGGTACGCGCCTGTCGTTTTTTTTTTGACCAAATATTTTTTTTTTATTGACCGAAAATTAAACAAATTTCTCCCAAACTCGGATATATCATCTGGGGGGTCCGAGGGGAGTCCAACGCAGAAGGTTTGGTTGAAATCGGGCCGGTGGTTTTGGAGAAAATGACCAAAACCCAAACAGGCGATTTTAAAAAGACGACAGGTACGCGCCTGTCGTCTTTTTTTGACCAAATTTTTTTTTTTTTTTTGACCAAAAATTAAAATTTCTCCAAATTTCTCCAAACTCGGATATATCATCTGGGGGTCCGAGGGGAGTCCAACGCAGAAGGTTTGGTTGAAATCGGCCGGTGGTTTTGGAGAAAATGACACAAAACCAAACAGGCGATTTTAAAAAGACGACAGGTACGCGCCTGTGTCTTTTTTTGACCAATTTTTTTTTTTTTTTTGACCAAAAATTAAAAATTTCTCCAAACTCGGATTATCATCTGGGGGTCCGAGGGGAGTCCAACGCAGAAGGTTTGGTTGAAATCGGGCCGGTGGTTTTGAGAAAATGACCAAAAACCAAACAGGCGATTTTAAAAAGACAGGTACGCGCCTGTCGTCTTTTTTTGACCAATTTTTTTTTTTTTTTTTGACCAAAATTAAAATTTCTCCAATTTCTCCAAACTCGGATATATCTTCTGGGGGTCCGGGGGAGTCCAACGCAGAAGGTTTGGTTGAAATCGGGCCGGTGGTTTTGGAGAAAATGACCAAAAACCAA
>NW_028155181.1:0-46342 GCF_905171665.1 Trachurus trachurus | reverse complement strand
CAGAGACTCAGGAATAATGTTCATATAACATACTGAACTCACCAACAATAATCCTACAGCCAAGATATTCGCATTAAAAAATCTTTTTTGCAGACCGCAAATCATGTTTATGTTTTGAATTATGGTTGGCATGTGTCGCCACCCAGCACTTTCTCCCAGTCACAGCATCAGTGGCATTTCAGCCTCCGGGTTGCCAGTTCGCTTCCACTGAGCTGCAAATACGGCTGGGAGATAAAACGAGATCGCAAACAAAAAAGATTGTTTTCTATTATCCGTTATGGTTACATGCTGCTATTCCGACATGCTGCTATTTCGACATTGACTTCTAATTGTCGGAATAGCGGCATTAACATTATTTTTCAAGCGTCCCACTATTCCGACATTGATTGATTACGTTAAAGTCAGACTTGTCCTTCTGATTTGTCCTTCATCTGAGACACTGTTTCTCATACACAAATACATAGGCCTATAAGAGAGAAGAAAAAACAAACCCGCCAAGTTTAAAAACACACCGGCAGCAGCGCCCGCTGATCTGCAGCTACTGAGACTGTTATTATTCTGTCACCTGAGATAACGAGGTGCACGTGTCGTGTGTTTGGAGCTGACGAGAGAATAAAGAGTGAGACAACGCGGCCCTGAAGAGGAACTGTGAAGGACTCAGCTGTAATGGAAAATGACCTAAACCGAGTCCAGTAGAGCTGTAACTGTGTAGTGGAAAGGCGTTCAAAGTAACGGTAACTATCGTCCTGCTTTACATTGTTTTAACATAGGTAAAAGAAGAAAAAAAAAGATTTTCTGGGATAAACGGGCAGATTACATACGATTATTCTTCTTTCTGCTCCCTTTTGTTGACATTTGGGAGGTTTTTGTTTTTATTGTAGCTTATTAAAATGCAAGATCATTTTTCTGACTGATTTATTGCCCAATGCCATGTATCTCGCTTTCTTTCCCCCACACTCCGCCCATTGTCTTTGTTGTCACTTTGTAGCCGCTCAACAGAGCGCACATGGCTAATTAATATGCACGTGCTGACCATATATGGTTGTGTCTAGGCATTCCGGGGAGGGGAATGTGCGGTGTGTTCAAGTGCGCACCATTCTTGGATCCAGTTTGATTTATCAAAGAGAAATTGTGGAGAGTTGTGCACGCACAGTTTGATAGATCTGAAAAAGGTGTAAATATTTTGGGTGTCTTTTCGCCCTAGGCCTAAGCAAAAAATTTAGTAGCAGCAGTTTTACACTGCTTACTTACAGTTTTGATAAATGAGGCCCCAGGCCCTAAGCCCAGAGCCCAGACGCTCAGAGCTGCACTTCTCCGCGGCTCATCCGCCGCGCTGTCCGTGGTGCTGAAGGTGACAGGTTAACTTGACAAACAAACTGCAGCATAGTTCTGTTTGTTTATCATGTGTGTCAGTTTTGTTTGCGACTTGATAGTTTAGTTGTTGAGTTTAAGAACATCACTCCCTCATCAAACCAGTGATAGGCATGCTGAAAAGAAAAAAAGAGAGAGAGAGACGCGCTTGGGTATCGCCGCTGTGTAAAAAAAAAAAGAAAAAAAAAGATCACGTGTCGGAATAGCAATACCAAAAAGTATCGGAATAGCGGCATGTCTAGATAGAGGGATGTCGTAATAGCGGTATGTCTAAATAGAGACATGTCGGAATAGCGGGCGGACCCCATCCGTTATTATGGTCATATTTCCTTGATATCACACAGTAGAAATAAGCGGCTTGTCGCTCTGCCGTTTGATACACAGCTTGCTGTTGTGAGCATAGTTAGTTGCTAAAGCTAAAGGGAAGAATTACAAAGTGAAAGTTAGAAAAGAGGAAGGAAATGTGGCGAAATGAAGCCGATGGTAAAGGAATTGATTGTGAACGTGTGGAGCGGTTCATGAGATGAGTCCGGCCCGGTCAGGACTCAGGTCGCCTGGCTCCGGTCGTCATGTTTTATGATCCATCGTCAGAAAGTGGAGGAAAAACCATAGACTGTAAAGGGAGAAACGGAGTGGCTCGCGTCGTTTATTCTGCAGTAAGACGTCTCATATGTTGGCTCATCTACGGCGTGATTAACACGCATAGGCTCCGGTAGATGCAGGGTTAGAGTGTGTGTGTGTGTGTCTGTGTCTGTCAGCGCTGCACACACAGACACACAGCGTCGGAGCGGTAATGTAACAATAACTTGCAGATCACCTGAGTGACGTGAACTCCGCTCGTAGTTACTGTGAGTCAGAGCAATAAAACAGTGAGGTTGTTGATGAATATTTAGCTTTTTACTCTGCTTTGAGACATTGAGACTGACTGTGAGTGAGCAGAGCAGGTTGTATCACAGACGTTCAGTGAAAAATCTTCTTTTTTTTTTTTTTTTTTTTTACCTAGATGTTAAAACAGTGTAAAGCAGGATTTCCACGATAGTTACCATTACTTTGCACGCCTTTCCACTACACAGTTACAGCTCTACTGGACTCGGTTTAGGTTATTTTCCATTACAGCTGAGTCCTCACTCTTTATTCTCGCCTCTCGTCAGCTCCAAACACACGTGCACCTTGTTAACTAGGTGATAGGCCTGGGACGATAATCAATAAATCAATTAATCGCACGATAAATGAAAATGAACTCGATCATTTTTCCGGCCTCGATAAATCGCCATGTGCATGCGCACGTATTTGTTTTCCTGGTCTCTCCCCTCCAACAGGCTGGATGACAAGAGGCTTCACTCTGTGCATCGGTCTCAGCACCTGGGCCGTTTGTTTCATAGCAGAATGAAAGGAGTGAACCCTCTTCTCAGTCATCCAGGAGCTTTGTTTCCCAGAATGCATCTGGCAGCAACCGGCAGCGCTAGCTGTAAAGCTAAGCAGCTAGAAGCTATTTTACTGTAATTCTTGCTGCGGCGCTGTTAACACGTCACTTTTTAAAGTTTTAATATTTTTTCATGCGAGAAAGTCACAGTTTAGATCCCAGTCTGTGGTCAGTTTATCCACATATCGCCTGTTAGGAGATTTCCTCCGACGTTTTTGGAGCTAATGTGGTAGCAGCGAGCAGGAGGAGCGGAGCTTCCCACAGTCTGCAGCAGCTCACGGGCCGGTCAACCTCCGTCATTGGGGGAGAAAACGACTAAGAAAACTTATCAGCAGGTTTTTAGAGGTTTACCACCAGCTGGTTTAATACTTTTTAGGAGATAAATGCTAGTCTCATTGATGAAATCTTACATGTCATGTGTGGAAGTCACATTAGTTTGTTTGAATGAAAAGTGGAGCTTCAGGTGTGTAACGTTATTGGACAGAAGAGCTGCACTGCACTGTTTATTATTTTTTGTTTATTTTATTTATTTAGGATAGTAGCTATATAAGTTCTTGTCATTCCAATTACAATGGTTAAAAAAAATACTCATGAGAAATAAAAGTTTATCGCATTAAAAGGGTCTACTTGCATTATTATGAAATATTATTATTATATTAGTTCTCCAAAAAATGTGTCAATAATATCGTTTATCGTCAATAATTTGTGGGACAATATATCGTCCAGCAAAATTTGTTATCGTCCCAGGCCTACTAGGTGACAGAATAATAACAGACTCAGTAGGCTGCAGATCAGTGGGCGCTGCTGCCGGTGTGTTTTTAAAGAGGAACTAAACCCCCAAACCACTTTTTTCTGCTGAAAACAAATATATTTGGGTGTTGTCGGTTGATTCTGGTCCAACTTTTGACATTTTAGTCAAAATATTTCAATTTGGTGTATTTTGTAGTAAAAATGTAGAGTGACTGCCCTCTATGGGTTGAAACACGGCTATTACAATCAAATTTTTCTATTGGCTGAGATGGAGGCAGATGACGCTTTGGAGGCAGCTTTCGTCACCGGCCACTAGCTCCCCGGCCAATCAGCACCGGCTGCTGCCTGCCGCTAACGGTTGCTAGGCACTCTAACTGCTCTGCTGCGGCTAGCGGCTGCTAACAGCTGCCTGAATGGGAATCGTTAGTGCAGCCGGCCTAACGAGCCGTTAACGAGCTAACGAGCCGGCGGATCGGCTGTAGATGCTGTGTCACGGCTCTGGTGTCCTCTCCTAGTAGTGTCCGCGCTACTAGTGCTGTTAGAGTCGCTCGTTAGCGCTAGCAGAAGTGTCGATGTGTGTTTATTACTTTTTTTTCTCTTTTGTGTGATTTCGCAGGTGTGAATGGGGCGCAGGGGGGGGGGGGGGGGGGGGGGGTGTGAATCACGGTACGCCAGGGTCAAAATGGGTGTAAATGTCCGCACTTTTCCCCGTCAGGTTTTGGCTTGATAGATCCCAAATTTGGCGGAGAAAAGTGCATACGCACAAAACGGGGGGAAAAGGGTGTAAAAAAAGGTGTATCCACAATGATAAATGAGGCCCCAGAAAGTGATTTTTACAGAATTTGCTACACAATCCATTTAATACAATTTTAACATCATAAACAATAACTGCAGCCTCACACACACAGCTGCTGCCTTCAGTAACAGTCCTGAGTTTACATACACTCCTACATCTCTTCTTGCCAGAAAAATAAGAGATTTGACGGCCACAAAAACTACAACTGTACATTTACTGTCCTACATTGATTCTTGTGTACACGTAAAGATCTTCCTGTTGACAAAATGTCTCATCACAAAACTGCAACTAAATGATTCAAGGTGTCGTAAGACTACCTACTGCCTTACATGTACTCCACCATGTACTCCAGCTCCATAAATGTTTTCCCACAAACACTGCAACCAAATGGCTTCACTTTTGAATAGACTCTTGTGTGAAACAAAAAAAAAATTCTGGGTAAATCCTTTCCCACAAATAGCACAACTAAATGGTTTCTTCCTGTGTGTGGAGTCTCAAGTGCTTATTAAAACTCCCTTGATGTCTAAATTGTTTCCCACAGGTAGCACATTCAAATGGTTTCTCTCCTGTATGGATCCTCATGTGCTTTGTAAGAGTCTCTCTTTGACTAAATGTTTTACCACAGGTAGCACAGTCAAACGGTTTCTCTCCTGTATGGATCCTGATGTGTTTTTTAAGATTACATCTAAGTCTAAAATGTTTCCCACAGGTACCACAGTCAAATGGTTTCTCTCCTGTATGGATCCTCATGTGCTCTGTAAGATTCCCTCTTTTACAAAATTGTTTACCACAGGTAGCACAGTCAAATGGTTTCTCTCCTGTATGGATCTTCATGTGGTCTTTAAAACTCCATCTTTGACTAAATTGTTTACCACAGGTAGCACAGTCAAATGGTTTCTCTCCTGTATGGATCCTCATGTGTTTTTTAAGCTGACATCTATGTATAAAATGTTTCCCACAGGTAGCACAGTCAAATGGTTTCTCTCCTGTATGGATCCTCATGTGCTCTGTAAGATTCCCTCTTTTACTAAATTGTTTACCACAGGTAGCACAGTCAAATGGTTTCTCTCCTGTATGGATCTTCATGTGGTCTTTAAGAGTCCGTCTGTAACTAAATTGTTTACCACAGGTAGCACAGTCAAATGGTTTCTCTCCTGTATGGATCTTCATGTGTTCTTTAAAATTCCATCTTTGACTAAATTGTTTACCACAGGTAGCACAGTCAAATGGTTTCCCTCCTGTATGGATCCTCACAGTCGTCTCCATCGGCCTCTATCTGTTCAGCTGAGCTGCTGGATGGAGGCTCTGCCCCAGTTTGTCTGTGATGAGGGTGTAGGGACAGAGGTTTCTCATCCTCAGTCTTTACATGAACAGAAGTGAGGGGCAACTCTGGAGTGGTCGATAGTTCCTCCTTTTCTTCTTTAACATGTAGACTCTCTGGGTTCTCCTGATCCAGACTAGAGGTCAAGTCAGGAGGATCCTCTGCTTCAATCTTCAACATGTGCTGATCACCTGCAGAACCAATGAAACACACCATGAACAACAGTGTCTTCATACTGTCACTCATAACTGCTGTCTCTATGAACCCCAATTCAATTCAAAACCTTTATTTATAACTCGGGACCCATTGAGGGAGCCGAGTGCACAATAACATAAATCACAATAGCAAGCAGAACAAATTACAACTAGAAAAAGCATTTCCAAGAATGGAAATGGTGTGACTGCTGAAAGCAGCTGAACGCTGTTGCAGAATTAGCAAATAGCGCAAGCAGTGATCACCATACAAAAGTTTGACCAAGGTCGGAATCGAACCCACAACCTCATGGTCAGTAGACTTCCACTCTTCCTCTAGGCCACAGTGCACACACAGTTGCAGAGACTGTTGTCTGTTAATGATCTGCACTCTGTCTCACTCTGAAGTTAACGACCCCAAAGCTGCACCTGTTGGAAACACTGTCAACATCAAGTAAGCTTGAGAGTCAAGCTTGAATGACTTAGAATGAAAATTTCTGTGAATTTCAGGCTGAGAGCAGCAGTTTCAACATGAAGCAAGTTATCAGAAGTCAACAGAGGACAACTGGGAAAATAATTCACTATAATTGTTGTTGAGGCAAGATTTGAACCAGCAACCTTCAGGTCTTCAGACCAGCAAGCTAACCACTAGGCTACAGGTAGAGACAGTATGTGAGGGGCAAAGAAAACCTTTAATAAGAGGATCACTGGCTCCTGCTTAAAAAAAAAAGTAAGGAAAGTGCAGAAATTAGCCACACCAAGAGTGGCAGTAGCAATTAATGCCTCTCTTAACGAACACCTGTAACCAATTGAGGGTGGGGGAGGGCAGCAGAATTCAACATCACATAACAAGATTGCTACCTTGGGGTTGGCAAGCGGCCACCTTACCAACTGGACTACAGACAGAGTTGTGGAGGAGAGAGGTTGAAGAAGATTTGAAGAGTTTCAAGACTTTTCCAATGCATTCTCTATGGGGAAAGAGAAATAGTTGAATATTGCAAAAAGTATGAATAGTTGAAAAGAGAAAAGTAATAGCACACCTGTCCCGAAAAGGCTGAACATTTTGATGTGAGAATTGTTGAAATAGCACAAAGTATGAAGGACTAGTTAAATGCCGAAGAAAATGGCCGAACAGAAGAACAATAGTCACACTAATTAATCGGTCAAGCAAGAACAAGTTGTTTCAAACTGTTGGGCAACAAGGTGCTTGAATCTGTTTAGGGAGGGTGGAGAAGCCAACTTAAAAGTGTTTTGCAATGTGTTCCAAGATTGCGCAGCGGCTACAGAAGAGGCAGTTTTGCCGAAGTTTGTTCGGCTGTAAGCAGAGGTTGCGCTAGACTTTTTCGTCGCCGGTCATTTTGACTGACGGGGTCATAAAAATTCCGTCATAATCTATTTTTACCGGTCACTTAATTTTTTTTATGATAATAATGCCATATTCAATAGCATTCAATTTTAATTCATGTTTAATTCATATCAAGTCCAAACAAATTGAATAGAGAATGCTCCGGAGCAGAGTCGGCGTCAGAGCACATCTAACCGTGGGTCAGTCAGTGAATGAGGGGTCACTTTCTGCCACTCAACATCTAAATACAACGTAAATACGTGATGATGACATCAGTTTTCTGTCAACAATCAACATGCTAACCCATGTGTTATACCAAAACATCCAAAGGAGCACGTTTTCACATAGGCACCGCATAGTGCACTGGCGTTAGCTCTCGCTCTTTCTCTCTCTCTCTCTCTCATTTCTCTTTTACGCACGCACGCATACATTGCGCATCACTGAAACAACTGAAGCTATAGACCACACAGCCAGATGCAGCATACATTCAGACAGGACAAGACCCACTCAGCTTTAAGTGTTATAAACAATGCCACGGCTGGCCAAATACATTAAAAGAAGGCTTAGCGTTACCTTTAGAAGAGTTGTGCGCGGCGAGTGTGTGAAACGGTGATGTCCTACCCCCACCGCTCTACCTGTACCGAGACACACCGCTGTGTAGCTACAGCTACGTAACTTCCCACATAGCAAAAATCTTTTGGCCCGAATGCGGCCCAGACCCTTCATAAGTTCTGGGCCAGGTCCGCATAACGGACTCGGGCCAGTGTCCTTTAGCACAACGGGCCAATACCGGTCTGGATCCGTTTTTTCATCTGGGCCGCAGCTGGGCCGGCTCCCAACCGGACTCGGACCGGTGTCTTTTGGCACAACTGGGCCAGTACTGCTGCAGGTCCATTTTTTCATTTGGGCCGCAGCTGGGCCAGCTCCCAACCGGATTTGGGCCGGTGTCTTCTGGCAATACTGGTGCGAGTCCGTTTTTTTCATCTGGGTCGCAGCTGGGCCAGCTCCCAAACAGACTCGGGCCGGTGTCCTCTGGCAATACTGGTGCGAGTCCGTTTTTTCTTGTCTGGGCCAGCTCCCAACCGGATTTGGGCCGGTGTCCAGATCCCCAGCTCATTTTGTGTGTATTTGCACTTATTTTATTGTAATTAACTTTTTTTGTTTGTTTTAGTAACAGTTAAAATACCTTAACTCTGTAGCTAGCAGTAAGTTTACATTCAAAATAATTGCACATTTTATTACCTATTCCAAAATGGATAAATATGCAAAAATAACCAAAGAGTATTAACCAGCAACTCCCCATTTGGTAATTTTACAGTAGAACACCCAACATTTTTTCATATAATGAAATTTAACTGCAAAAAAATTGCTGTTGATTTTACAAAAGACCCTTGTAAAAATCACAAGTCTTATCACACCTGCAGATATTCTTTGTTTGTGTTATTTTGAGGGCATGCAGGCACACTTTTACGAGGATGCACTTACTAAAAGATACTATATAGCAAACTCTACAAGACATTATGCATGTAATTCTGGAGGGTCCTTTGTAAATCAAGAGTGTATTGAATCATCTTGTTCAGGCTGGACTGATAGAGCTGGACTCTGTGAATTTTGCTATTCTGGGTTTCCCTTTTTCCCCTCTGGATTTTAGAGATCAGCCATCCCCAATTTCACTGAGTACATTAATGTCAAGTGAATCTTAATTAAAACAGTCATTTGGGCCAATTCCTGTCCTGCTAAGGATATTAGCCTACCATTTTGAGCGTTTGGGAGACAATGCTACAGTATGTGCATCTGATACATGAGCAAATAGAGATTGTGAATTGTTTCCAGATTCAAGTCACAAATTGAAAATCGTATGAAGCACTGGAAGCAGCTTTTCCCAGACCATAATACCCCCTGATGCATTTGCCATCACAGATTAAATTATTGGGTCCAGTGGTTAGACATTATATTGTTTGAACTAAACATTGCTTCTTTAAACAATGGCCTCCAAAGCACAATTAAAAAAGAAATGTTTGCAAATCTTTGATTAAAGCAGAAGTAAGCGATCTGGTGGTTTTGGCTAACTTCTTGTCAGCCGATTGAGTTAGCAGTCCCCGCCCTCGTCCCTACGTCACCACATTCATGCGCATCCCTTGGCTGCACACACAGAGAGGACCGCCCCTTTATGCCGTTCTCTCTCCTCATTGGATAAAGGTTGTAAGATACAAGGAAAGTTTTCTCCTCGGCTTACAGCAGAGCAGAGTGACTGACAGACCCGTGTTTCAGACCAAACACTCTATGTAAGTGATTGCTGTCGGAAGATACAACTATTTAAGACTTATATTAACACAAATATTCCGCTTACTTCTGCTTTAGTCAGAACCAAATACACGAAAATGTTGACCTTTCACTACACCCAATATTTTTAAATGAAAGGGAGATGGGACCTGTATCTGAGGTTAATGATCTACAGTATTTACAAGGAAAACTGAGAGACTTCCTAGGTTATCATGAAGTCATCTACGCTTTATTTATCAGTCAGATTGCTTTTGATAAATGGCAGTAAATACATAACAGTAAATACATAACTCAGAATTGTTTATTGTTTGGAATAACAACCATTTAATTTATCTTAATTTAAGGTATCAGAAAATAGGTACCAGGCTAGAACGGCCCAGGCTTCATATGAGCTTTACCTGACTCGCATCAGAAAAATCATTCTCACAATTCTTAATACAGTTCTCAGAACATCATCGGGGCACTTGAAATCCCAGGAGGTATCTGAAAGCAAAAGACAAAGAAGAAAGTTGTCAGTAACGCCAAGTTACGCTGTGTGAAGAGAAGCAGGAAGACATGGGGGCAGCCATGGCCCTTTGTGGAAGAGTTTGCCTATGTCTGATTTAAATAAATACTAACATAATTTAATAAAAATATAATATAATATAATATAATAAATCTTAGATCTTGTGAGTATGTGTATTTTATAGGGGATGTCGTGGATATAAGTAAAGCCAAAAAAAGACAGGATTTGCAACTGCAAAAACACTTTTAAAATTTACCTCAGTTAATGCGTCTTTGGACCGTTCCTGATCTCTCCCCCATGGTCAGTGGCCAGGTTTAACCAGTGGGTTGCGTAGGCATTTATTTCAGTGGCTGCTGCACTGGGAGCAGCATGATTCTTCCTAACAGCTCCTGTTGGAAGAAAATGTGAAAAATAACAAGTTAAGAACTTGAAAAGTCGGTTCTCAAGAGAACTAAAAAATAGTTGATTCTTCCCTGTGAACCGTGACATCTGTGTCAGTGTCACTGGGTGTTTCATATTCCAGGCTGTATATATTTATCTGAATTCGGCAAATACATTATAAAACATCCAATTATAAAACTAAAACAAGGCTACTACCACTGATCCAGTGGCCAAATTAAATATTACACAGCAATTCAGAAAACCACCACTATAAAATAAAACTACTGCAAGTTAACCTTTCTCTGAGCGTATTATGTTTTAAATAAAACAAGGAGCATGAGCAAGCAAAACTGTAAAATTCGAAGATGCAGGACAACATTCGGTCAATCATCCCTTTCAGTGCTGGGTACACACCTATGGAATTCTTTACCACCAGATATCAAATCCCAAACAGAATTAAAGATGTTTAGTGCTAAAGCTAAACATTGGCTTAAGCAGCAGCAGAAATGTGAACATTAACTTCTCTCAAGTCACTGTCAATACAGCATTTTACTAATGTTTAATGTATTTAATTTGTGCAATTTCTTAATCTAAATTTTGTAGCTGTGTTTATTTATTCATGATAACTATTCACTGTATTATTCACTGTATTTGTATTATTGCACTTATTGTAACGGTATTCAGTATCTTTTATCCTTCTTTAGCCTGACCAGGGACAAAGACTGCAAATTAGCTGAAGCTAGACGTCTTGTATGCATCGCATTTTTCATTCTTTGTGGCAATGTTGTATGTATCGTCCCTGCAAAATAAACATTAAAAAAAAAAAAAAAAAAAACTATTTTACTACTACTATTTTATGTTATATCATAATCAGAAAACAATTAGTCAAATGGTCACATTTCTAATTTCATCAGATAGCTGGAATAACTCCACAAGGCTGAAAAACATAGGCCAAATCAAAAAACATGTCAATGGACAACTTGAACAGACTTACAGTAGGCTGATCGTCTTTCTGATTGAACCTAAAATGAGAACAGACAAAAGAACTGTTGTAAAACCACCTTATGAGGTGACAAACAGAAAAAGTTGGCAACAACTGAGGAGTCAGATACTCTTGTGAGTTGCTGTGCATCAGTCCATTTTCTTAAATTGTATATTGTTTTATAAAGTTATATAGACCAAAATAATTCATCAACTAAACAAAATAATTGTATCAATGATAAAAAAAAAGGTTCTTGCAGCCGTAAATACCGACAAATTCGCCATAAATGTCACTGTGAATAACGAACTGAAAAAAAAATCTATTAATCTACTTAGTTAACCTGTCACATATAGTCTAAAAATATACTAGTGTATATTTTATAAATAATTAATACATGGCTCTATGAAATGCTGTATTATGACTGATAAACCACTGCATTCTAAGGTCTGTAACAGACCGTTGCTATGTAAAATAGACCGTTTTAGATCGATTGTTAGGTTTCAGAAAGATAGGAAAGAGAGATTAATTTGAAACCCTCCAATCATAATGGCAAAAATATCCCGGAACCTGTCATGTCCTCAAATTCAGGCAACAGTAAAAGTTTTCATTAGCTCTACGCTGATCAGCTGTTGCTATGGGAACCGTTGCTATGTGCGCTGTTAGGCTTCTTCAACTGCTGCTGGCGTTTTTTTAACTTAGATTTTAACCACAAATTGATTGCTCAAATTATTTATGTCACCAGTAATTAGCCGAGTAAAGTGATGTAAAGTGAGCAGGCATTGTTATAAAAACCTTATAAAGGGCTTTTTCCTGATTAACATTCCCCAGCTCCCTGCCAGAGATAACATTAAACACAGACACACGCCCTGAATACGGTCGCTGTAACGTTAGTTCACAGAGGCTATCACTTCAAACTGTTGGTTATATCACAATTAAAAGGTATTTTAAACAGGGAATGGCCAATGGCTTTTATAAAATGACTTTTTTGAGGATCAGCAGGAAAGCTGCCTTATTAGCTAACTTAGCTTAACATTAGCACATTAATACGAGTTGTCATTAGCGTTAAGTTACCGAAGCAGTTACAGGCAAAAAAAAAAAGACAAGCTAACTAAATTCAAACATTTTAAGATAATCTCAAAATAAATAAATAAATGAATACTTAGTACTACTAATTAAATAGTATCACATTTGTGACTTACCTTTGAGAAGAAAAAATACATTAAAATGCGGTGACTGTGTCAGCCTGCGTCTCCCTCCTTCAGTTAGGAAAAAGAGAGAGAAAAAATCGCGCGCTCGTTCCTCCAGTTCCGTTCCGCATGCGGCTGGATTCCGCTGACAAACTGCTCCCACCGTAGTTCCCGCTCCCGGAAACCTGAACCCGGGCCGGTGTCTGATCACAGCAGTAAAACGGAGGTGACTGTTACGCGGATCTGCCGGTTTGGAGGCGGATCCGGCGCGGAGTCAGCTGCTATCTGGGTTAACAACAGCTGACTACTGTCGGTCCCTCAGACACTGCAGCTAAATCTCGCCCGTTAAATCATTATCGACCGTCATATTTGCACTGACACGACTCCCAGTCAACATTTAATCCACTTGAAGGAGTTTGAATACTGCGGGGAAGCTTTCTGTCTTCTTCTCTGTTGTTAGTGTTTCTGTGTGGTAGCGCTACAGCGCCACACACACTCCACACAGGCCTGGAGGATGTAGGCCTACTACAGCGTTTTCTACTGAGCGCACCAGCCAGCTGTGAGGTTGTTGTTTTTTTTAATCCAATTCTCACCGTAGTGACTTTGTGACATTGTATATGTTTTATATCGTTATCCACCGCTCCATTTATTGATTATCCGCCTGCTTCATTGTAAACAAATGCACATGGCCAGACGGCCATGGCTGTGAATTGCAATCTGTCAAAATGACGGATGGCCTCAAAATTTTTCCGTCACCGTTTTAAAAAAACGGTCAATGACGGAAAATATCCGGTTAACGCGACCCCTGGCTGTAAGGCACCTCTAGGAGAACCCAGTCATTGAGTCGGGTGGGATAATGATTAGCGTGCGGGGATAACAAAGAGGAGACGTAGGCCCCATTCACATGGAGCGCCTGAAAACGCGTGCAAAACGCCAGCTGGAGCGTTTTGCATGCGTTTTTCAAAGCGCTTCTGAGCTCGCGTCTGCCGTTACTAAGCAACCAAAAGAACCTGTCACATTTTTACATTTAGTGGTGTGCTTCTGTCATTTAACCAGGAATTGAGTAAACACAGAGCTGATCAGATTTCAAGCACCGTGAATCCCTCTCAGCAGCTTCACTGCTCGATCTGTCTGTCAGTTTGAACGGAGGACTCACCGCCGTGTGGAGAGGAGGGAGGCAGGCGAGACGTGAACTTCCTACCTTGTGTCTAATAAAAGTTAAAAATGCGGTTAAATGTACTGGTATCACACTGCTGCTACGGCAGCTATGGAGTAGAGATCTGGGCTGGACCGGGGGAGAACTGAGCTGCCGCTCGCCGAGAGGGAGCTGCTGAAAGCGGGCAAGCACTGAGAGCCGGGCTGCTTGTTGCTGCTGGTGAAGCAGGTCCGTGCAGCTGATTCTGATCACATGACACGCGGTGCGCGTGCGGCATTCGAAAAAGTTGAGATATTTTCATCTCGGTGCGCCTCGGACGCACACGGAAAAAAGGCGCGTCGCTTCGGATTTTGCGCGCGCAAGGCGCGCGGTTACATTGAAAACAATGGAAACACTCGCGCAAAAGACGCTCCATGTGAATGGGCCCGTAGTCTGGAGATTTACAGAGAAGTGCAGTAGCCAGTGAGTCTCACGCCTCATTGTAAGAGATGTCAGAGCAGTAATGCTACAGTGGGTACTAGTTTCATTTGGACGTTTCCCTCACGGAAAGCGTGTGTAAGAGCAGATTAGATGTTAATTGTTGTGTGGGTCACGGTCTGATTGTCAGCCTATATAGGGTAGGAACCTTTGGGGGCGCATCAGGTGTTTCCAACCGGAACAGGAAAAACAGTTTTTGACCGCTGTGCAGCATCACGGTGCTCCGTACGGATGTGTGTGAGATGTGTGATTCAAAGCATTTGATGTCAAATAAATGGACTTGTTTGCATCTTAACTGAAAAGCAACTGGACTCTCATTCATCCGTCATGGTAAAGAAAAGCGCGTCAATTAGGTTTCCTGTTGAAATGCCTCAGTGGCTTAAAGCATTGGCTTAGCTTCTACAGCGTGATTCACGCGTTGTGTGAAATTGTAGGTCACATTGTAGCCACTAGGTGGAAGCATCTTACAGAGATGCAGCTCAAAAGATTTTGGGATAATTCCACGTTTGACCACAACGTAGCTGCAATGGAGAGTGGCGCTGTTCATAGGCCATAGGCTACTTCATTTGCAGCTGTGGTCGAGAGAGCTAGAAAGTGAATGGAGAGAGGGACCGCTACGCCGGTCAATCAGATCAATGTTGTTGTTTTTTATTGTATCACAGTGGTTACAGTAGCCTACGTTCAACAGGATCAGTGGTTCTCATGGGGGTCCTGGACCCCTCCGTATTTTTGATCTCTCCTGTAGCCTGGCCGAGTCTGGCTCCAAGTTTGAGTAAATTGTCTCATATTTATTTTCTGCAAATTCTGGTGAATGTAACAATCCACTCATAGCCCACGATCGCTTGTTTAAACAGTTTCTAAGCTGCTTCGTCCGTGCCAGCAGCCTGGACCCGATGTGGCTGGACTCACGAGCGGAGCATTAATACACATCTGTCAGCAGCTGCTCCAAACACACAATTTGAAGGGACATATTAGATGCTGATTTTGTTAACAGTGACTTTGTTGATGCTACTTTAATCGTAGAATGGAGCCACAACGGGCTGATTTCAGCCAAGAGCAGCAGGTTGTTTTAATGGAAAGTAGGCTATAGCCTATGAGCGATACAAAAAGCTGATCACAGCCTGAAGCAACAGTGTTGCTGCAAATATAACAAGAGGAGGCTGCTTTTAAGTTCCGACAGCTGAACATTGCTCTTTTAAATATGAAGCTTATATTATCCAAACAAAAAACCAGAGCAACAACAACTGTCATTTTTTAAATTTGTGTTTTATATTGTTTTCATATATTTCACTGATTGTAATAGAATGCGAGTGTGTTTTATTGAAAGCGAGACTGGGTGTGTGTATGAAAATCGCTACAGTGCACTGGTGCTATGGTTTTTCCTCTACAATCTCATAGTTTCAAAGAAAGCGGATTGATTTTTACTTAACGAAATGAAACGAAAACAATATTATATTGTTGCAACTTTAGAAAATATAATCCAGGGGAAAAAGGGCTTACAAACATGGACCAAAACGGCTCAGTAAGGGGGCTTTCACACCTACCTCGTTTGGTCCGGACTTTCGGACTTTCCAGATAGTTCAGATCAAATTGACAGGTGTGAAAGCTCCCCCAGACCACGGTCCGGACTAAAGACCGAGTCTTTGGTCCAGCCTCAGGAGGTGGTCTCGGTCCGGACTATCCCGGACCAAGGTCCGCTGCTGCGTAGTGTGAAAGCATTTTTTTTGGAAGGTTCGAACTATCAGACCAAATACAGGAAGTCACGTCAGATTCGCTCGTGCCGAAAAAAGTAAATAGATAGAAAAAAAGGAAAGAGGAGCCCGGCAACCGGCGGCAACACTTGGGGAGAGGAGGAGATCATATTATATCCAGATTTGGCCAGAGGGATGGGTGTGTCAGTGTAGGCTACACTTGTAAACGTTTACACGGAATTAAACAGTAGAGTGTTTAATATAAATCCCCAAACGATACATGCATTTTTTTTATATACTAGCCTTTTTTTTTTATACATTGACCCGAATATATATTTTTTCCGCCGAAAAAAGTCTGAAAAAGACGGATATTTATCAGCGGGTGACACCAAACAACGGCTGCCCCAGCAAGTCAGAGCTTTTATTTCTCTCACACTCACACACACAAGTGACCTGGAGAGATGCAGCCGCATCTGGGTTACATGCTGCTATTCCGACATGCCGCTATTTCGACATTGACTTCTAATTGTCGGAATAGCGGCATTAACATTATTTTTCAAGCGTCCCACTATTCCGACTTTTTTTTTTTCATTGTCGGAGTAGCGGCACTTTACTATTTTTCAAACATTCCGCTTTTCCGACATTGATTGATTACCTTATAGTCAGACGTGTCCTTCTGATTTTTTTTTTCTTCATCTGAGACACTGTTTCTCATACACAAATACATATTAGAGAAGAAAAAACAAACCCTCCAAGTTTAAAAACACACAGGCAGCTGATTTGGGAGGTTTTTGTTTTTATTGTAGCTTATTAAAATGCAAGATCATTTTTCTGACTGATTTATTGCCTGATGCCGTGTATCTCGCTTTCTTTCCCCCGCCCTCCACCCGTTGTCTTTGTTGTCACTTTGTTGTCACTTTGTTGCCGCTCCACAAAGCGCACATGGCTAATTAATATGCACGTGCTGACCATATATGGTTGTGTCTAGGCATTCCGGGGGCGGAGGTGTGTTCACGTGCGCAACTGCGCACCATTCTTGGATCCAGTTTGATTTATCAAAGAGAAATTGTGGAGAGTTGTGCACGCACAGTTTGATAGATCTGAAAAAGGTGTAAATATTTTGGGTGTCTTTTCGCCGTAGGCGTAATAGCGGGATGTCTAAATAGTGACATGTCGGAATAGTGGGATGTCTGAATAGCGGGCGGACCCCCCGCATCTGACAGGAGGATCGCGTGTGCGCATAGCGTGTGTGTGTGTGTTCCCCTCCACTACACAAAACAGCTGATCGCTGATCGCTGCCACTCTCATCAATTAGAGCATTTTCGCCGCGGCACAACCCTCTTTTTTCTCTCCTTTCATCAGCTCTAAACTCACTCTTCTGCACCGCGATTACAAACCACAGCGTGCTTTTCAGCAGTAGGCTATATTTTTCTTTTTTTACACATATTTTTATTTTATTTTTTTCAGAGCACTTTCTATGCGTTAACGTCAGACGCACGCTCATCTGTCATGACGTCGGTAGATCCTTTAGTCCGCTGTCATAATAGCAGTGTGAAAGCGAACTTTACTGGACTATATGGAAACAATGTAACAAAAAATAATAATAAGTCCGGACCTTGGTCCGGACTATTAGGTGTGAAAGCGCCCTAATACGCACAAAAATCCAAAAGAAACGAAAATGAACAACAACAAAAAAACTAAACATCATGAAGTGGTCTCAATCTGTGTTTTACGCATGCCTCTGTGCGTCTGGCACATGTGTCTTGGAGTTCTGAATGGAGGCTATATGTTCAGCTCTCCTTACATGTGAAATTTATTACATGAAACACGACGAAATTTCTTCACTTAGACTATGAACTGAAAAGTGTGAGGAGAGCTACTGTAGGAACCGGTTTTTCTGTTCAAAGCAAACAGCTGTGTGAAGTACTGTGGGAGGCAGGACTTTTGTCTGACAATGTAGTACTTCAGTGAAGTATCCACAAACACACCCATTGGTCAGAGATAAAGAGGATGTTAATGTGTCGCTAATGTGTTACATTGTGTCCAGCTGTCGTCACAGCAATTATTACAAGCACACCTATTGGTCATTGCTAATATTTTTTTTTACCAGTCCACCACAGTGTGCATGGCATGTGTGAGTGTGTTTGTATGTACTGCTGCTGTAACTTGCTAATTTCCCCGTCATGGGATGGATAAAGGCATACTTTACTTTACTTTATATGTCTATTAAGCTCATTACTTTCAATAGAGCCGAGAAGGTGGAACATAGTAAAATATTTTTCATTCTAGTTTTAGAGGTTGCATTTAAAATATACTATAGGCTATATATAAAAAATAAAGTTATTACTTTACATCACGTTCATAAGATGTGTAGTGCGTATCTGAGCCGTTTTGGTCCATGTTTGTAAGCCTTTTTTCCCCCTGGATTATATTTTCTAAAGTTACAACAATATATTAATATAATATTGTTTTCGTTTCATTTCGTTAAGTAAAAATCAAATCAATCCATTTTCTTTTAAACTGAGATTGCAGAGCACCAGTTCATAGCGATTTTCACAACACTCCGGATCAGCGGTACCACGACGCTGGTTATCAACTCGGTAACTCAACCCTGGCTTGTCTTATTGTGAATCTGTGAACGCGCACGTATAAAGGGCGGATTCAAAGCAGCAGACAAATCACAAACAGAGCACCGACGCGTCAGAGAGAAGCGAGTTGAGCGCAGCGCAGCGCAGCGCACACCTCATTTCTCCTGTGAGGAAGAAGAGAAAAAAGAAGCCCGTAGTCCGACCTGACCCAGTTATTGAATGTTTACGTTTATTTAGAAGAAGTTTAATTGGTGCTGATTAAACTTGTAAATGAATGCTGCTCTGGATCGATCAGAACTATTTTTAAACAGTGGCCAAACAACAGAACCATTTTATTATATTAGACTATATATTTTCCATTTTTGCTGAGCATAAGGTTTGTTCTAAATTAAATAAAAGCCTGTCCCATACAGACGCGTGTCTCTCTAAACGGGTCCGCTCGGCACACACACACACACACACAGTCAAAACATGGATGAATAAAACCTATCAACTTTGTATCGGCCGCGTCTTGTAGCCTATTTCTATCGAGGAAAAGTTATTTCAGGATATCCTATGTTGTATCGCCTAGCCCGAAAGTGACACAGGCTCTTGCCCGTTCATTCACGAGAAATCATCCAGCTACACTCTGAATCAAACAAGGTGGGGAGTGAGAAATCTGTGGCACTACTGTACAGCAGTTGGCTCATTTTAAAAACACAGACAGGTGTGTGTGTGTGTGTGTGTGTTTGGAGCTGACGAGACTGAGGACCGAAAAAAGACAGTGAGGCGTATACTGTAGCTGCCGTCGTCACATTTTTCTCATTGAAAAACTATACTGTATTTGTTATTATATTGCATTCCCCCTTCGTGTTCACTGCTCCGTGCTGCTGTCTTATGGAGGCGTCCTGCTGCTCACAGATGACACCTGGCGGTCGTTTGGGCACATTGCAGCTTCTGGTGAAAACACAATTACTTCTCCACAAAAAATCCGCATGACTCTCCCGTGACTCACGCGTGAATCTCGCATGAAATCGTCCAAATGAAACTAGTACCCACTGTATACAGAAGACAGTAGCTGCGTTACCATTACAGATTTTCGCAAAATAAAAGCGATATTTCTGAAACTTCGAAAAAAAGTGCAATTGCTATTTGCGGGTGTTTCTATTGAAATGTGTTTTGCGAATGAGCCATAATCTAGTCTCGCTATCCACCTTATTCCTGGGGTCGTTACTGTAGAAACGGTTATGGGTGGAACTTCCGGCCAGCACCGGAAGTAGCAGTGAGCCATTGGCTAACAGCAGTGGTTGCTAGCGGTCTTCATTACTGTTAGCGGGTTATTTGAAAGTTTTCACATTGTTTTCTGTTTTCTTAGTTAATTCGGTAGATGAGGCAATTCATGTAGTGATAATAGATCGGTTATTGATCCATGGTGGTGAGCGCTCGTAATTAAAAAATCAGCTCGAGTGAAGAGAGGGAGTAGCGCTGTTTGGTTGACCCGTCTGCAGCTTCTGGGTGGAGGACTGGACTGTGTTGGACGAGTCAGACCAACAGGTCCGCTTGGACTGTGGCCACTCGGACCAACAGGTCCGCTCGTACAACGTAATCTGGGCAGGAGACCGAGAAGTGGACGGGGCTGAACCGGGAGAGAGGCAGTCACTGGGCGCGTGTGTGTGTGTGTTGTGACGGGAGTGAGGGGGCGCGCCGCCCGTCACAGAGGAGAAATACATTGTAATGAATGTAACGAGAACCCCCCCCGGAGATTATTGTTATTCTGACACATGAGTTAAATAACAGCTGTAATAACAGCTGTAATAATAAAGCATCCAGAGATGAATATCAGAGCTTGTGCTTTCCTGATGTGTCTTGTCAACTAATCTATGATACTGAAAACAATAATTCACCAAAGTGTCACATTACATTGACCATGAGGTTATGGTAAATGTAAAAGAAATACTACAATTTAATCACAGTATCTTTCTTTATTATTACATTTTCAATGATAATCATCGACTGAATAAAGCATTTGTATTAACTGGACTATGAAAATAGCTGCTTCCAAATCTTCACTGTCAATTTTAAGTTCACCCTAAAAAGTGTGAGGTCAAATGTGGACATAGAATAATAAACAAACAGTTGGTCTGTTCCCTCATCAGAGGTTTTCTGGTTTCATCATCATCACAGCTCCATAACTTCACATGATGTCCTCCTTCTGTTGGCACCTCACTCAGCTCTCACAGTGGCTCCTTAGAATCACAGTAACACAAGAACTTTAATTAAAACATGGCAGGTCAGTGTTTCCTCTAGGATTTTTTTAAGGAGTGGCGCTCAGACCCCCAGACCCCCTCCCCCCCCCCCGTGATTGCCCCCCGCATACCGTAGCCCCCCCCCCCCCCCCCCCCCCCCCCCCCCCCCGCGCACCTGTAAAGCCGGGTTTCCACCGAATCAACATCTCTTTTTTTTTTTCATGACAACTTCATGTCAGTCATGATGTATTTTTGCTATTCAAACAAACTACCACAGGTCATATTTCTCTTAGTTTGATAACCTGGGCCTTCTTCAGGAGACTTTTGGTTAAGTAACCGCACGGACAGCTCCTACACAGGATCGTTCTGCCGTCTCGTCGTTGTCGGTGTCGCTGCCGTCATCGCCGTTACCCCTCCTCCCACTCGCACCAGCGGACGGCCGCGGAGAGGAGGGGGAGTTTATGCACGTTTATGTTACAGCGCAGTAGAGGATATGTCCTGTTAAACTTACTGTGTACTATGCGCTACAATAACATCATCATAAGCCCGACGGACTGACACACACTTTTTAGTTTTTTTTTCTTTTCCACCAGCACTGAGCGCGACGTCCGACACGAGAATCAAACCCGCTAATTAAAAAAAAAAAAAAAACACCGGCAACAGCGACCACTGATCTGTCCTGAGTCTGTTGTCATTCTGTCACCTGAGTTCAATGATTCTGCGGAAAAACAGGCTGTGGTCTGTCATCGAGGTGCAGAGGGGGTGCAAAGAGTAGATACTGAGCAAGATAGTTATCTGTAGTTTACCTTAGTAGCTACTCGCGAGGTACAGTGCAGGACTCTGCTGTGAAGGTGGAGGCATGTGGCGGTGGTGGATTAGCGACAATTTAAAAAAAAAAAAAAAAAGAAAGAAATTTGAAGCAGCGGCGGCTAGGACTTAGCTGTGGCGGTGCGCCACTGGTAAATGAATGTAGAGGAAACACTGCAGGTGCATGACTGTCTGCTTCAATTAAAGACATTTGTGTGTGAATGTACAGCAGTAAATGACAAACCCCCACCTCTATATATTGTATTTATCAGTACAGTATGACACCAGCAAGATAGCAAGTTGATGGATAAACCTGGGGGCTTTGCAGCTTGTAGACCGATCCTACCGATCACTGTTCTGCTAAACATGACGCCGTGGTCGTTAAATGTTAAACCGTATCCCGGTCCGGTAAAAGTCGGAGACGAGCTACGGTTAGCATGGCTAACATGGAGCTAACACGGAGCTAACGTTAGCCGTGTGACTCGATTATTCACATTAACTATAAATTAACTTGTCTTGGGCGGTGACAGTCTCATGTTCTCCGGTCAGAACACACAGGAGAACACACGGGAAAGTAATCAGTGGTCTTCTGGAATATACAACAAATTAAATATAATTTTTATGCGTTCAGAAAAAGAATAAAATACTCACCGAACCGTGATATCAGCTCCCTCCGGGTCTGTTAGCACCGTCGGACGAGGTGAAACGAAAACTGGGTGAAATTAATTAACTGCCAGCACTGCACCTGTGCTGTCTATCATCCACACATATCGAAAAAATATCAGAAATTAAATTAAAACTGACTGAGCACAATACACAAACGACGGGAGGTCCCCTCCCGGTGTTAATCCTCGGTGTCTGATCCACTGTGTCTGACCTGTGACGTCTCAGTGATCAGGCTGTCAATCATATTCCGTGCAGGAAGGTGATTGGTCAGTTATACCAACCAGGAAGGACTAATATCTAAATAATTATAGATTTTTTTTCAGAAGGACCACCAGGTCATATTTAAGGATGATGAACTTTAGCTGTTTAGACCGTTATCAGTTGAGAAAAAAAAATATTGAGCGAGTATTTCATGATTGAAAATGAATGGGAGTGGATTGGAACCAGGGCTTTCTGCAGCCACCCCCTACAGGATGCGGCTGGGATTGCACGTAAAGTCAATTCCGCATAGGCTTCACTTTTCAGACCGGAAGTCTACGTCCATTTTTTTTACAGTCTATGGACAAAACACATATGATTCATTTGCCCCCTCAAGTCACATTAAACCAAAAGAGCGTGGACACACACAACTCCGGTGACGTGTAGAAAAGCGTTTCCATTACACAGGTTTTGCGCATTTCAAGGGTTAATGGAAACGCACCTACCGATGGGTATTGTAGCTGGCACCGGTAATAAATCTTAGTGCAGCATGGTAGACGGAGTCCAAAGGGTTGATGCAGCTGCATGTCTGTAAATTACATCACCATAGTAGGGGGTGGAAAGAAGAGTTGCTTCCACAATTATTTTTCTACAGAACATTGGGAAACAAGATTTATTTCTATACAAGAAGCCAATCTTCTAACGCAATGATTTCCTCAGTGGACGCTAGTCTGAGCTCAAGGAATTTTGCTCCTGCTATGAGCCTCTGATTGGCCGGGAATCTCTGAGCTACTTTTTACTTTTACACCAGTACTTTTACTCAAGTAGGTTGAAACGTATGCACACCGGCACGAACGGACAGGTGCGTTGGAGAAGACCTGCATGGTCGAGAAACATAATTTATTGAGCTGAACAACGTTTCAGTCCTGAGACCTTCGTCAGCTCAATAAATCTATGCAAGTGATGACAGTGTGCGGGAGCTTTTTCTTATACTTTACTCAAGTAAAATTCCATCAACATAACAGTACTTCTGCTTTTACTACCTCCTCATGGACAGATTAATCACTGGTGTTTGTATAAAACAGGCTATAGAGAATGTGAAGTTACGTCACGCCGTGGGACGTTGGGCGCCATCTTTGGAGGATCGCGGATGTAAACACTTGCTCGTCCCCCTAAAAAAAGTTCCCCAAAGTCGCTTCAAAGTAATCATGGTGGGACAGTACTGCTGCGTAAAAAAAATGCCACAGTAGTATATGCACTAATACCAAAAACGAGATAGTTCACAATGTCTAGATAAGTCAGTGGAGGGAGTAAATCTGGGTCTTAATAAGTTGTAGTTTTTCTGTGTGCCTTTGTTTTATACGTTCCTCCTTCGTTTCCCTTCCTCTTCTCCACTTTTTATTTTATTTTTGTCCGTCTTCCTCATCTCTTTTTCTTGCTCGTTTTCCTCCGTTTTCCCCACTCTCTGTTTACGTTTGCGTTCCTCCAAAGATGGCGCCGACGTCCCACAACGCCAAAGCGGCGTGATGTCTGCTTCACATTCTCTATAGAGTGCCGAAGCGGAAGCAGGAAGTAACGGCCCCATGGGTCCTCAATTCGAAAAAAGGCTCCATAGAAATGAACGAGACTGCAAGATTTATTTCGTGATCCGTTTGAATTGTGCCATGAGAAAAAAATATGTCCTCTACCTGTTTAAAACATCACGTTTCATCCCGAGAAATCAGCAGTTTGTTGTAAAACTATTGTAAAATAAAATTCAGAAGAATCCGTAACCAGAAAGACTACAAGTCGCGTAGGTGACGTCACACACCAGATGGCGCCCTTTCCCGTGTCAGTTGGTGACATATTTTTTGTGGGACGCAGATCTGTAGTCCGTAGAGCGTCGTCACACAAAATACATTCTTCTGTTGCCGTTTTACGATAAACTGCTGATTTCTCGGCATGAAACGTGATGTTTTAAACAGGTAGAGGACATATTTTTTTGTCATGGCACAATTCAAACGGATCGCGAAATAAATCTTGCAGTCTCGTTCATTTCTATGGAGCCTTTTTTCGAATTGAGGACCCATGGGGCCGTTACTTCCTGCTTCCGCTTCAGCACTCTATAGACCGTTTCAACCAAGGGGTTGGATCGGACTACACGCAGGCGTAGCTCACAGTCGGCCATATGAGGACGGGCAACTGTCTCTGACTCTGGCTGCAGTTACAGTGCAGTAGATAGGTGATCCAGTCATCTGCACTAAAAAAACGATTCATAACTCTGTGAAAAATAAATCAGTATGTAGCTATTAGGCTACTTTAACTATTTGCATAATGTCCAAGGGGGCAGTTGTGGATCTGAGAAGTGAAGCTCACTTCCACGTTCAAAAAACTGCAATCCCCTCGGCTTCCTCTGGGGGCTGGTGTCAGAAGGGAGCATTCCCCATAGACCCCCATGTTAAAATCGCCGATTTTACATCCTCAGTAAACATGTTAAAAGCCTGGTGTCAGAACGTTTTTTTTTCTCAATCGATAGTTTCTACCCCCGCACACACTCTGAGGGGGGTGAATTTTTTTTAAACTCTACCGTTTTACTGTTATTAGGTTAAAACTCTGGCCAATTAGGGCGCGGAAATGTTGAGTGACAGGCCCGAGCAGCTCCGTGGACAGCTGCTTCGAGGCCAGTGGGCGGGTTCTCGGCGGTTCTCGGCCGGCCAATCCAACATGGCGCTGTTCAGGCCGCCATATTTGAGTCACAAAAACGACTCCCCAAAACCAATGGGTGACGTCACGGACGCTACGTCCATTCTTTTTACAGTCTATGATAATGTCACTATAATGTTACTTTTACAAAAAAAAATACATTATTAAAATTATACTTGATTCTAAATATGCTGCATCATAACTGAATAAACGTTCATAAAAATCAAACCGTTTTGAAATCGGACAAAAACTGAGCAAGTTATGGTCATTATAGCAGAACATGCACCATAGGCTCAATGCTCTGAGGGAGAGAGTTGCCCGTCCCAAGATGGCCGCCGTACTGGCTACGCTTTGTCATTGGGAAACAGCAGCGGGTGAGTCATCTAGTCTTCTTATATATATCTATGGTTTCAACTACATAGCATTGACTGCTGCCTCCCACTCAGTGTTGCCAACTTGGCGACTTTGTCGCTAAATCTGGCGACTTTCCAACCCCTCTTGGTGACTTTTTTTGTCAAAAGCGACTAGCGACAAATCTAGCGACTTTTTCCCGTGATATTACAAACGTTTCTGGACCTGAAATCACGTTATCACAGCTGCACTCGCAGGTATTCAGCCTACACACAGTAGTGTCACGGAGCTGCCTCCGCTGCATTCAGAGACGCACTGCTCCACGCCACAGACATAAAGAGCGCCGCTGGCCGCTGCCGCCGACAACCGACAACCGGCAACCCCCCCCGCTGAGATAATGACGTCATTTAGCGACTTTTAGCGACTTTTACAACAGCCAATAGCGACTTTGCTTACTGAGGAGTTGGCAACACTGCTCCCACTGGAGCGGCGTGCCTACAGGGCGGCCATCTTGGAACAGGACTACTCACCCCTGCATTACTTCCATAGAGGTATGATATAAAAGTGATCATAATTCGCTCAACTATCAAGCTATTTTCACAGGGTTTGTTTCTAACAAATGTCAGACATAATAGATAGATCAAGAATTTATTTAAGGAGTTTTTTTTGAGGGTATTATTATTATATTAGTGCTCCGCATGCTGGGCAGCCAGCCAGCCTCCCCTCCAGAGCTCTGACGACACACATAACACACTTTGCTCAGCACCAGCACCGGTAGTTTTCTTTTTCAGAGGTAGTTTATAGATTAATAACGTTGCATTTTAACCAACATTTTGTCTCAAATGCGTTATTTCACCAGTAAGCAGCTGTGTAATAGGTGGGATGATGTAGTGAGCTGGTTATATTATGAATGGAAAAGTGGAGTGGAGCACGCACTCATTCGATCCCCGTGGATCTTCGTCAGGAAGGGTTCTTTCCGTCCTGGGTTTACTTCACTATAACAACCTGCTCACAATATATTATCCTTTACTTACATCTGACCTCTGAAAAGTGAGTCATGTCTATGGTTTCAACAGTCAAAACATCTGGTTACAGTGACAGTTAAAAGATAAATGTAGTATGTCCTCTTTCGCTACAAACCACAACTCTGATGTCTATGGGTTTAAAACTGCATCACCAACCGGTTTTGTTGAGAACGACTCGAGGCTGCAGGAGAACATCCAGCAGGTTCCTCTGCCGCTCGATCTCCTGTCTGAAGCCCGAAGCCTCCGCCTCGTGGCCGGCTACGACTCTGTCCACGGCCGCTAAGATTTCCTGGGAGGCGGCGGTGAGTCTCTCGGTAACGAATCCTCTCAGAAACTCGACCTCAGACATTTTACTCAAACTCTGCTCCTAAGATTTCCTGGGAGGCGGCGGCGAGTCTCTCGGACTCGGTAACGAATCCTCCTGCTTCTTCTTTTTACGTCGTTTTACGGCGGTTGGCAACCAACTTCCAGGAGCATACCGCCACCCTCTGGACTGGAGTGTGAACAGGAGAATGACATGAAACAAAAGAAAAGAAAAGGAAAAAGAGGTCTCCGCCTCCCAAAATAGATCTACACACTCACACACATTCTACTAGCTACTACTAGAGTGCTATTCACTGGCTCCCCATACCGTTTAAATCCTTTGTTCCAGCCCCGTCTCTTAGGGCGCATTCACACTGTCCTCCTTTGGTCCGCTTTAAACGGACCAGAGTTTGTTTGCTCGGATAGTCCGGTTCGTTTGGGCAGGTGTGAAAGCTCATACGAACTCTGGTGCGGATCAAACAAACGAACTCTGGTCCGCTTGAAAACGGGGGTCTCGGTCCGTTTGCAAGTGAACCCTGGTTCGGTTCGTATGCAGTGTGAAAGCTCAGCGGACTAAACATATACGTAATGCATGACGTAGTGACGCAAAACCAAAACAGAAAGAGGAGGAGAAGAAGAAGAAACAAATAAGGTGGCGGCAATGCACCTAGAAGTTGGATGGATAAATGTCCATGTGATTTCAAATCTCCACATCAACCTGCCAGGGAGGGAAGACCCACACACACAACACAGCAACACAGCTGCACTGCCGACACAGCTTCTGTGAGAGCTGCCTGCTGGTCCTGGCCCAGACCCGAGCCCCGGGGACCCCCCAGACCCGAGCCCCCCAGCCCGGAGCTGCGGACCGGGACATCGTCTGCCCGCTGTGCCGACAGACCACAGCCCTGTCCGGCGGTGAGAGGAGGATGAGAGCCGTCCTCAGGGTGGATGAGTCCGTCATGGAGCAGCTGCTGACGGGGGGGGGGGGCTGGACCAGGAGGAGGAGGAGGAGGAGGAGGGGGACGGGCAGGTTCACGACGCCTGCGACGACCAGGACCAGGACCAGGTCCAGGACCAGGACCAGTCAGCCGGGCACAGCGGCTCCTCCTCGGGCACCGAAATGCGCTCTGCTTCGCTGCCTTACATGGTGGTCGTACTGCACGGCTTGCTGAGCCAAGTGCAATTGGTACATAAAAAAAGAAACAACATCCCCAAAACAGCCAACTTCACATGCTGCTCCATGTTTACTGTTACCCAGCAGGTCTGTCAGTCGCGAGCGGAGTGACGTCGACTTTTGACGCTCAGAAAGTTTGGTGCGCTTGGGGCGCAAGTTTGGTGCGGTTCAGAAGTTGCAGTGTGAACGCGGAACCGAACCAAGTGATAATGCAACAATGTTGCAACTTTCAGCCCCCCAAGCGAACTCGAGTCCACTTGGTTAGGTGTGAAAGCAACCTTAGAAACAACGGGTTTCTGTGCAACGTCATCGCAGATGTGCGCGCGCAGCCAGGGGGCAGAAAGCGGGACATTGTCAGTGCCCGATCCGTACCCGGAACACGATCCGTTCCAGCGCTTCTGCGCATGCGCCGTTTTACGGCATTAGCTTCAAAGCTATGCTAACTGATAGCCTAGCAGTAGAGCAGCTAAAAGTCCGCCGTAGCGTTGTTAAAACGTCACTTTATTAATTTTAAATATTTTTTCATGCGAGAAAGTCACAGTTTAGAGTCCTAATCTGTGGTCAGTTTATCCAACTGACGTCTCTGTTTGGAAGTTTGCTCCGGTTTTGGGAGAAGTGCAGAGCTAGCTGGGAGCAGAGCTGGGAGTAGCCACCGGGAGCTGACGTTAGCTCGCTGCTCGGCTCATCTCAGAGGCAGCAGCCGGCCGGCTGAGGTTATCGACCGGTCACCCAGACGTCGTCATGGCGGTGGAGAAAGGAGCAGATTAATTAATGGTCTCATTGATTAGTTTGTGTAAATGAAAAGTGAAGCTTCAGGTGGAGCTGGTCAGAGGAGCAGTGCTGACTTGCTGCTGTCTGTATGTGCAGAAATCACCACATTTACATCAATAAATAAATGTTTTACAATTAACTGATCGGTCTACATTACATTTAATTTAATCAGAAATAGAACAGAGGGGAATTCGTTGCGACGTGCTTGTGTTTTTCCTCATAGAACGTCTCTGTTTTCATGCATATCCGCGGTGTCTGCCGTAAACTAAAAGAAGGGGGAAGTGCGCATGTGCGTGCGCATGCGCAGAAGCGTCCTGGAACGGATCGTGTTCCGGGTACGGATCGGGCACTGACAGACATTTCTTATTTGTTTACCAGCGGAGTCAGCGGAGAAAGAAAATGAAATGAAATGTGTGACATGTTTGTCTTTTCCAACATGAGCTGGATAATGAGTAAGTTAGGACTGCGTGTGATTTTACCATACTTAATGAGGTTATATTAGTGTGATTCAGTAGGTCATAGGCTGACTAACTGGCCATCAAATTTGTCCGTCTTCTACTTCGTTTGTAAAGTTTAAGATGGCTTAAGACACCATGTGTGTATGTGGCCTGTCTCAAAAACATGGTCAAGCTGTCTTGTTTCAACTGGAGTTTTATGATGATAATAATTTTGCTACTTATATTTTCCTGTAAAATCTTATATAATGTATTTTTGAGAAAATAGAACGCCTTTTTATTGATCACAGACTGTTTTGCTTTTGTGCCTCTTAAGTTCACCACGAGGAGGACTCTGATGAAGGCAATGAGCTGCATGACAACGAGCAAGACATGCCTCAGCCAGAGAGGACATGGACAATTGGACATAGATGCTGTGGAAGCTCCTGAGCCATGGCTTTGAAGATGCCGAAAATGAAATGGTATGCTAATAACAAACCTAGATTTTGCTTTACGCCTTTACTGCCATCAACAGTCCAATTGATATACTGTGATAATGCATTGCCTTTTTCTGTATAAAACACAGTAAATAGCAATGCATTACCACATTGTATCAATGTGTACGACTGTACATGAATGTACATGACAAGAAAATAAAACAACAATACATCATTTCCACATTCATTATTGCTGTAACGTTTATTAAGGTATATTAGAGTTAAGGTTTTCAAAGGGATGTGTCAAATGTATATGTGTTTGTTCAAACCTTGCATCTACAGGTGGATCCACATCCATGCAGTTCTTTCACTGAGGCAGCCTTGAGCCTGTTCTTTGAAACCTCTGGTATTTCAGAGAGCACCTTTTCTAGCTTACTATAAATCCTGTCAAATGACAGTTTCAGGAAGGAGGACGTACCACCAAATGTCAGTGTTTTCAAGGTAGGTAAAGCAAAATTGGATATTATGGCTCTCTAGCGTCAACTTTAATTGGGCACTCACATAGGGTCATGCTAATAACTGTAAGTAAGGAAATAGGCCTTGTTTTAAGATTCTGTGCTCATGTCATTTGACTGTTTTCCCCATTTCAGAGGATCAGGAAAAACATACCCAAGGTGCCTATTAGCGTACATGGTGATGATTCCCATTTCTACCACTTTGATATGGAGAAGACAGTGGACAATATATTAAAACACAATACGCACATGGCCAAAATGACATTTGTGCCAGTGACAGACTGCCACAGGGACGCCTTCAATTCGAGGCTCTTTCATGAGAGAAAGCTCTTTTGCATACAGTCTGTCAAGACCAATGCGGGCAAGGTAAACTCTGATTTTTTTAAGAAGCACTGTAAAAGATGCAGGTCATAATTTTATGTAGGTTAAATTACTTTTTTTTTCAGGTATCTGCACTCGACATCATCAAGATTAACACAGACCGGAGAGCTCAACTTGCACGAGTGGAGTCAATTGCTTTTGATAGTTCTAAAAAGGACCTGGTCCTCAGGTGCAGGCTGCTGTTCTGTGGCCTGGAAATGAGAAATCACCAGCAATGTCACCATATAACACCAATCAGAGACCAAATCTTCATCTCTGATGCAATTGAGTCCATTAATTTGGATGCTGTGGTGAGAAAAATGCCACAGATTCAACAGTACACTGGTCACTGGTACAGCCTCCACTCTGCCACAGCTTTTGCAGAGCAGCAGGTTCATCAGAGACACATCAACTCTCGCTGCTCATTGCAGTCAGTACCAAGTACCATTCCACCAATGGGATGTACTTTCCCTGGGTAATGTGCCCCATTCTGAGGGGGCAAAAAGGGAACATATGGGCATCATAGGCCTCGGAGAACCAGGTAGCGTAGTCACAAAATTTAGATGCAAACATTTAATTGTTTAAATTGTGTCCTATGTAGGATTTAATAAAGTTTACCTTCTTTCCAAACCAGGGACATCATTTCAGCAGTGTATGGATGCCATTTCGCCATACATAGAGAAACTGCAGGAAGGGTATTATGGAGACTGCCCTTTCTATGGGGCTGAGGTATTTGTTTGTGGAGGAATTGGCGAACTCAATGCAGACATGCCCCGGGCAAACCATCAACTGCAAACAAGAGGTTAGATTATTACTTCACAGGCTATTCAGTTTTGTTGTATATTGTGGAAAATCTTGATATTCCTAATCCCTTTTACTGTGACCTCTCTTAGATGTAGAATTTGCACAGTCGACAAGGCCGACCTCTCCAACCCACAGGCTGCCAGTGAAGCACCCCGTAGGACAAAGGCCAACACAGTCAACATTATCACAGCCATGGGTGTGTCGTGGAGAGGAAACAACATGAAACAGAGACTGGGACCCTGTATGGCCCAAACAATCAGCTGTTCTCCGATGACATTGTCATTGAACCACACATTCAGGTAAATGTTTTGTATCTGTAGCGACAATGAAGCTCTGTGCAACCATATCTGATGCTGTGATGGCTGGGTATGTGATTAAAACACACAACGTGTAATGTACGGATTGTCGAGTCTTTCTGACCTCAGTTTGTTTTGATACTACATGTTTTAGTAGCCTACTCATTTTAATGTAACAATTGCCGATGAGAGCCGGTGTCAAAAAGGAAAAAAAAAAAAATCGATCACGGTCTTCATGATCGATTACCATTGCAACGAACGAAGCTTCACATTTTTTGGGTCAGCCCTAGTTCCATTCACGCCCCCCTCCCCCTCCCTCCCTTCTGTTCTGTGTGATGCTGTGTGGTGAAATAGCGATGTAACGCAAGTAACTGTAATGAAGAGTAATGTCTTACACTACTCGTTATAGTAATCTGATTACAGTAATGCGTTACTTTGTAGCGCGTTACACCCAACACTGCTTGAATGATAGGCTGGTTGTTTAAAATGGGACAGTTAGGCCTAATATTTTTTGTTATTTCCCTTTGTAGAATTGCATACATCTGCCATACCTTATTGTTCTTTTATTGCTGGAGCATTTTAGAAAAAATGACAGACATAGCAATGCACAACCATATATTTAAAAAATTTCTAAATTCCATAAAATAAACAAATCAAATTGTTAGTAGTAGTTTATCAGAAAATCCCAGCATATTCTTGTTGCCCTGCTGCTCTTCTTACAACTATACACAACACATTATTTACTGCACTGTAACACTAACAAATGAGATGGACTCACCATGCGTAAATTGCGTCAGAGCCACTGCCACACACTGCTGTGTTTGAATTTGACTGCACCAACGGTTTGGGCCACATTTTTACATAGAGCTCCTTTAAACATTAAACCCAAATCTTCAAAAAAAAAGAAAAAAGAAAAAAGTATTCCAATTTAAGATTAATGGACCCTCAATTTCTCTGGTTAAAAAAAATGTGTCCACCAAGTACAACTATACCAGAAAGAGATTTTTACAGAATTACACTTTGAAAATAAAACAATGAACATTTTTATTATACAATGAAAAATGAGCTGTTACAGTTCAATAACTGCAGCCTCACACACACTGCGGCTGCCTTCAGTAACATAGTAACAACGAGTTTACATACACTCCTATCTATGTCTATTCTTGCCAGAAACATCAGAGATTTGACGGCCACAGTACGTTTACTCTCCCACATTGATTCTTGTGTACACGTAAAGATCTTCCTGTTGACAAAATGTTGCATCACAAAACTGCAACTAAATGATTCAAGGTGTCGTAAGACTACCTACTGCCTTACATGTACTCCACCATGTACTCCAGCCAAATTCTCCAGCTCCATAAATGTTTTCCCACAAACACTGCAACCAAATGGCTTCACTTTTGAATAGACTCTTGTGTGAAACAAAAAAAAAAATTCTGGGTAAATCCTTTCCCACAAATAGCACAACTAAATGGTTTCTTCCTGTCTGTGGAGTCTCAGGTGCTTATTAAAACTCGCTCGATGTCTAAAATGTTTCCCACAGGTAGCACAGTCAAATGGTTTCTCTCCTGTATGGATCCTCATGTGCTCTGTAAGAATCCCTCTTCGACTAAATGTTTTACCACAGGTAGCACAGTCAAATGGTTTCTCTCCTGTATGGATCCTCATGTGTTTTTTAAGATACCATCTATGTCTAAAATGTTTCCCACAGGTAGCACAGTCAAATGGTTTCTCTTCTGTATGGATTCTCATGTGTCGTCTAAAACTTGTTCTTTGACTAAATTGTTTACCACAGGTAGCACAGTCAAATGGTTTCTCTCCTGTATGGATCATCATGTGTTTTTTAAGCTGACATCTATGTATAAAATGTTTCCCACAGGTAGCACAGTCAAATGGTTTCTCTCCTGTATGGATCTTCATGTGCTCTCTAAAATGCCCTCTTTTACTAAATTGTTTACCACAGGTAGCACAGTCAAATGGTTTCTCTCCTGTATGGATCCTCATGTGTTTTTTAAGATACCATCTATGTCTAAAATGTTTCCCACAGGTAGCACAGTCAAATGGTTTCTCTTCTGTATGGATTCTCATGTGTCGTCTAAAACTCGTTCTTTGACTAAATTGTTTACCACAGGTAGCACAGTCAAATGGTTTCTCTCCTGTATGGATCATCATGTGTTTTTTAAGCTGACATCTATGTATAAAATGTTTCCCACAGGTAGCACAGTCAAATAGTTTCTCTCCTGTATGGATCTTCATGTGCTCTCTAAAATGCCCTCTTTGACTAAATGTTTTACCACAGGTAGCACAGTCAAATGGTTTCTCTCCTGTATGGATCCTCATGTGCTCTGTAAGATTCCCTCTTTTACTAAATTGTTTACCACAGGTAGCACAGTCAAATGGTTTCTCTCCTGTATGGATCCTCATGTGTATCTTCAAAGCCCTGGTTGTGCTAAATGTTTTCCCACACGCTGAGCAGAGGTGAGACTTCTTACAGTGAGACTTCTTACCAGTGTTACATTCTTCATAACTTACATGAACAGCTTCACTGTTCAAACCGGACTCAGGTGCTCTGGTTTCTCTCCAGTCATCATCACTGTCATCAGTCTCAGAGGACGACTCTGAGACCTTATCATCTGTATCTGGTTGAAGATCTTCATGTTGATCTGAGTTCCTGGCTGGTTCAGATCCTCCACAGTCGTCTCCATCGGCCTCTATCTGTTCAGCTGAGCTGCTGGATGGAGGCTCTGCCCCAGTTTGTCTGTGATGAGGGTGTAGGGACAGAGATTTCTCATTCTCAGTCTTTACATGAACAGAAGTGAGGGGCAACTCTGGAGTGGTCGATAGTTCCTCCTTTTCTTCTTTAACATGTAGACTCTCTGGGTTCTCCTGATCCAGACTAGAGGTCAAGTCAGGAGGATCCTCTGCTTCAATCTTCAACATGTGCTGATCACCTGCAGAACCAATGAAACACACCATGAACAACAGTGTCTTCATACTGTCACTCATAACTGCTGTCTCTATGAACCCCAATTCAATTCAATTCAAAACCTTTATTTATAACTCGGGACCCATTGAGGGAGCCGAGTGCACAATAACATAAATCACAATAGCAAGCAGAACAAATTACAATTAATCGGTCAAGCAAGAACAAGTTGTTTCAAACTGTTGGGCAACAAGGTGCTTGAATCTGTTTAGGGAGGGTGGAGAAGCCAACTTAAAAGTGTTTTGCAATGTGTTCCCAGATTGCGCAGCGGCTACAGAAAAGGCAGTTTTGCCGAAGTTTGTTCGGCTGTAAGCAGAGGTTGCGCTAGACTTTTTCGTCGCCGGTCATTTTGACTGACGGGGTCATAAAAATTCCGTCATAATCTATTTTTACCGGTCACTTAAATTTTTTTATGATAATAATGCCATATTCAATAGCATTAAATTTTAATTCATGTTTAATTCATATCAAGTCCAAACAAATTGAATAGAGAATGCTCCGGAGCAGAGTCGGCGTCAGAGCACATCTAACCGTGGGTCAGTCAGTGAATGAGGGGTCACTTTCTGCCACTCAACATCTAAATACAACGTAAATACGTGATGATGACATCAGTTTTCTGTCAACAATCAACATGCTAACCCATGTGTTATACCAAAACATCCAAAGGAGCACGTTTTCACATAGGCACCGCATAGTGCACTGGCGTTAGCTCTCGCTCTTTCTCTCTCTCTCTCTCTCTCTCATTTCTCTTTTACGCAGGCACGCATACATTGCGCATCACTGAAACAACTGCAGCTATAGACCACACAGCCAGATGCAGCATACATTCAGACAGGACAAGACCCCACTCAGCTTTAAGTGTTATAAACAATGCCACGGCGGGCAAAATACATTAAAAGAAGGCTTAGCGTTACCTTTAGAAGAGTTGTGCGCGGCGAGTGTGTGAAACGGTGATGTCCTACCCCCACCGCTCTACCTGTACCGAGACACACCGCTGTGTAGCTTACAGCTACGTAACTTAACAACAGCTGACTACTGTCGGTCCCTCGGACACTGCAGCTAAATCTCGCCCGTTAAATCATTATCGACCGTCATATTTGCACTGAGACGACTCCCAGTCAACATTTAATCCACTTGGAGGAGTTTGAATACTGCGGGGAAGCTTTCTGTCTTCTTCTCTGTTGTTAGTGTTTCTGTGTGGCAGCGCTACAGCGCCACACACACTCCACACAGGCCTGGAGGATGTAGGCCTACTACAGCGTTTTCTACTGAGCGCACCAGCCAGCTGTGAGGTTGTTTTTTTTTTTAATCCAATTCTCACCGTAGTGACTTTGTGACATTGTATATGTTTTATATCGTTATCCACCGCTCCATTTATTGATTATCCGCCTGCTTCATTGTAAACAAATGCACATGGCCAGACGGCCATTGCAATCTGTCAAAATGACGGATGGCCTCAAAATTTTTCCGTCACCGTTTTAAAAAAACGGTCAATGACGGAAAATATCCGGTTAACGCGACCCCTGGCTGTAAGGCACCTCTAGGAGAACCCAGTCATTGAGTCGGGTGGGATAATGATTAGCGTGCGGGGATAACAAAGAGGAGACGTAGGCCCCATTCACATGGAGCGCCTGAAAACGCGTGCAAAACGCCAGCTGGAGCGTTTTGCATGCGTTTTTCAAAGCGCTTCTGAGCTCGCGTCTATGGTCGCGTCTGCCGTTACTAAGCAACCAAAAGAACCTGTCACATTTTTACATTTAGTGGTGTGCTTCTGTCATTTAACCAGGAATTGAGTAAACACAGAGCTGATCAGATTTCAAGCACCGTGAATCCCTCTCAGCAGCTTCACTGCTCGATCTGTCTGTCAGTTTGAACGGAGGACTCACCGCCGTGTGGAGAGGAGGGAGGCAGGCGAGACGTGAACTTCCTACCTTGTGTCTAATAAAAGTTAAAAATGCGGTTAAATGTACTGGTATCACACTGCTGCTACGGCAGCTATGGAGTAGAGATCTGGGCTGGACCGGGGGAGAACTGAGCTCCCGCTCGCCGAGAAAGCGGGCAAGCACTGAGAGCCGGGCTGCTTGTTGCTGCTGGTGAAGCAGGTCCGTGCAGCTGATTCTGATCACATGACACGCGGTGGGCGTGCGGCATACGAAAAAGTTGAGATATTTTCATCTCGGTGCGCCTCGGACGCACACGGAAAAAAGGCGCGTCGCTTCGGATTTTGCGCGCGCAAGGCGCGCGGTTACATTGAAAACAATGGAAACGCTCGCGCAAAAGACGCTCCATGTGAATGGGCCCGTAGTCTGGAGATTTACAGTAGCCAGTGAGTCTCACGCCTCATTGTAAGAGATGTCAGAGCAGTAGTGCTACAGTGGGTACTAGTTTCATTTGGACGTTTCCCTCACGGAAAGCGTGTGTAAGAGCAGATTAGATGTTAATTGTTGTGTGGGTCATGGTCTGATTGTTATTGGTGGGTCAGCCTATATAGGGTAGGAACCTTTGGGGGCGCATCAGGTGTTTCCAACCGGAACAGGAAAAACAGTTTTTGACCGCTGTGCAGCATCACGGTGCTCCGTACGGATGTGTGTGAGATGTGTGATTCAAAGCATTTGATGTCAAATAAATGGACTTGTTTGCATCTTAACTGAAAAGCAACTGGACTCTCATTCATCCGTCATGGTAAAGTAAAGTGCGTCAATTAGGTTTCCTGTTGAAATGCCTCAGTGGCTTAAAGCATTGGCTTAGCTTCTACAGCGTGATTCACGCGTTGCGTGAAATTGTAGGTCACATTGTAGCCACTAGGTGGAAGCATCGTACAGAGATGCAGCTCAAAAGATTTTGGGATAATTCCACGTTTGACCACAACGTAGCTGCAATGGAGAGTGGCACTGTTCATAGGCCATAGGCTACTTCATTTGCAGCTGTGGTCGAGAGAGCTAGAAAGTGAATGGAGAGAGGGACCGCTACGCCGGTCAATCAGATCAATGTTGTTGTTTTTTATTGTATCACAGTGGTTACAGTAGCCTACGTTCAACAGGATCAGTGGTTCTCATGGGGGTCCTGGACCCCTCCGTATTTTTGATCTCTCCTGTAGCCTGGCCGAGTCTGGCTCCAAGTTTGAGTAAATTGTCTCATATCTATTTTCTGCAAATTCTGGTGAATGTAACAATCCACTCATAGCCCACGATCGCTCGTTTAAACAGTTTCTAAGCTGCTTCGTCCGTGCCAGCAGCCTGGACCCGATGTGGCTGGACTCACGAGCGGAGCATTAATACACATCTGTCAGCAGCTGCTCCAAACACACAATTTGAAGGGACATATTAGATGCTGATTTTGTTAACAGTGACTTTGTTGATGCTACTTTAATCGTAGAATGGAGCCACAACGGGCTGATTTCAGCCAAGAGCAGCAGGTTGTTTTAATGGAAAGTAGGCTATAGCCTACAAGCGATACAAAAAGCTGATCACAGCCTGAAGCAACAGTGTTGCTGCAAATATAATAAGAGGAGGCTGCTTTTAAGTTCCGACAGCTGAACATTGCGCTTTTAAATATGAAGCTTATATTATCCAAACAAAAAACCAGAGCAACAACAACTGTCATTTTTTAAATTTGTGTTTTATATTGTTTTTCGGGCTGGGACTCGATTAAAAAAATTAATCGAATTAATTAGAGGCTTTGTAATTAATTAATCGCAATTAATCGCATTTTAATCGCATATAAATATTTGACCTGAGAACAGTGAGAAGCATTTTTTTTTCACATGGATTTTAGTATACCATTGAATGACATAATACATTCTTTTTGTACTGTATGTGTTTTTATGTATGCAACATGTTCCCTGTCTCCACGACAAATTTCTCCCTGGTGGAGACTAATAAACTAACCTAACCTAAGCTTAAGCATTCAAGGTGGTACTTAACCAAGACCAACAGACTAGGGATGCAAATGATCGATTAATTCATTAATCGATATTTGATACATACAGATTAAATGGTCTTTCCTTCCAATACACTATGATGATTACTGTAGTATTTAACTAGGCTACTTAAATCACAGTAGCATAAACTGATTTGTTGAACTCAGCCTGATGTAAACATTAATAAAACTCAGTAACCAATCACACAGGCAGCTCCATGTTGTCCCTGTGTGATGTTCAGGGACAGGTCAGGACAGTCTGAAGACAGACAGCTCTGAGGGTGAAGTCCTATCATAATGAGATGAGATGCACCTGTGACAGTGACAGGTCATAGATATAGCGCTGCAGCTGAGCAATTAGCGCGATAAAGCGCATTTAGCGTGCGCCCGTGTCTGTGTATCTATGTGCAGGCAGAGATCAGAGATGGTGTTTTAAATAACCATGCTAGCGTTTCACCAGCTCTCATCTCTGCCAGTCAGCCTCTCAAACTGCCGCCTCTCTCGCGTGCGGGCGCACCGCACGTAGACACACGTGAGAAATAAAAAAAAATTTTTTTTTTTTGATAAGTGCGATTAAAATGCGTTAATTTTTTTAACGCGTTAATTTTTGTGTAATTAATTAATCGTAATTAATGCGTTAAAGTCCCGGCCCTAATTGTTTTCATATATTTCACTGATTGTAATAGAATGCGAGTGTGTTTTATTGAAAGCGAGACTGGGTGTGTGTATGAAAATCGCTAGGTGCTATGGTTTTTGCTCTACAATCTCATAGTTTCAAAGAAAGCGGATTGATTTTTACTTAAAGTAACATTGCGGAGTTTTTCGGCCTTAAAATAATGTTTCCAGACTCATTGCAATGGTAGAAAAATGGTTAATAGGATGAATGGTGCTGCCGCCGCAGCCTGAGCCGGGTCGCGTCGGCTGAAACTGCACTATGTAACTTCCCTGCACGGGTACGAAACACTGCCCCCCCCCCTCCTCCCCCCTCCCCTCTGCGTCGAGGGAGAGACGTGGTGGGTAAAAGCAGAGACGTTCTAATATGAGGAGACAGACCACTCTGCCCGTTTTGAATGGGGAAAGCTGCGACGCCAAAGATGGCGCATGTCCCGCCCCTTTTCACCAGCAGCCAATCACCTGCGTTGCCAGAGCTGAACTAGGCCAATCATGTTGTTGCACTAGCGCATGCGCACAAGTAGATTTACGACAGACAAACCTACCTGGTGGCAACAACAACACGGCTTTAGCACCGTGTGTACTGTATGTGGTCAGGTTGAACATTTACTCTAAGGTTTTCGGAAAAGTGCAGAGCCACCGGCGACCGGGAGCGGCTCCTCATCCTGGAGGAAAGCTGTTACATTTACCCGCGGAGTTTTAGAGGTTTACTGCCGGCTTGTTAATTTGGCAGCCACATTGGTTGGTCTTAATGAAAAGTGAAGCTTCAGGTGTGTGCTGCTGAACGAAAGAGCTACCTCGGGGCTACGTATACAGAATTCACCTCATTCACATCAATAAGTGTTTTACAATGAACCGATTAGTCAACCTTTTCTTTAATTTAATTGTTGAATGTATAGTTTTGTTCGTTTCATTTTTTAACCTAAACATTCAAACTGGGCCCCCTCCCTTGGAGCTAAGCGTTAGCCTCCTGTCCATGATAGCAGCAGCAGCAGCAGCAGTCCACTCCAAAAAAATAAAAAACACAGTCCGGATGAAGCACTGGAGCCGTGGACCGATAGACACCGTCACCATTGATAACGAGAGCCTCTATTGTTTTATTGTACCGAGTATGAGAGGCTTGTTGTGAGCTGAGAAGCTGCTGTTAGCGGCGGATGCTAACCGAAGCTAGCGGCGGATGCTAACCGCTAGTCGAAGTTAGCATCGAGCTAGCGCAGCACAACGCCCCTCATACTTGTTACCGGTCGAGGCTTTAGTTGTCAGTGATGGTCGGTAATCAGTCCGTGGCTCCAGCGGTTCACTCGGACTGTATTTATTTATTTTAACTGACTGCTGCTGCTGAGACGACATGCTAGCACTCGATAGCATCCGAGACAGCTAACGTTAGTGGGGATCGTGGGAGGGGGGAGCAGACACAGTCACCACACACAGAACTAGGAGCCCATAGGTGATGATTAAGACGGATTTCATGATAGTCTAGCGTTTATTTTTGGGCAAAAATCTCCAGACTCATGCCGATATGTCTCCAGGTAGAGCAGGGCAGACCGGTGTAGGTATGCTCGGGCTGCTGCTAGATCACGGACTCAGCCGTTACAGCCGTACAGTGACGGCGGTGTCGTAAATCCACGCGCATGCGCAGTTGAGTACTCCCTGTGGAAAAATAGCGATTTAAACGTCATTCTGCGGTAAAGTTTATGTTTTTTTGGTTTTTATTTGTATCTTATTTCACTGGCTAGCACGTCTGTATGTTTTTTCCGCCCTGCTATCACGTTAAAGGGTGGATTTGACCACCCCTCCATTCATTTAGATAGGGGTCTGGTCTTCTTGGGCTTTTCGAAGCGTCGCCAATATGGCCGCCGAGTGGCCTGACTTGCCTAGAAGGGCTTTGGTAAAAGCGAAACTACGGTTCTCCTCCGGTCGTCGTCGCCGTTGTCGCCGCCGCCGCCGCCCCCCCCCACCCCACACACCCCCTCCCCCCCTCCCCCGACCACCCGCCACACAGTCTCCTTGCAAACATGTGGGAAATACTGTCGTTTATTAATGGGAATAAACGCTGGATGCTCTCGCTGATAAGTTTCGTTTTCGTTTTTCCCCCCAGACGATAGCGCTTCTCAACCAGATGGTGGAAGCACTGAGCTGAAACTCCGCAATGTTGCTTTAACGAAATGAAACGAAAACAATATTATATTGTTGCAACTTTAGAAAATATAATCCAGGGGAAAAAGGGCTTACAAACATGGACCAAAACGGCTCAGTAAGGGGGCTTTCACACCTACCTCGTTTGGTCCGGACTTTCGGACTTTCCAGATAGTTCGGATCAAATTGACAGTGTGAAAGCTCCCCCAGACCACGGTCCAGACTAAAGACCGAGTCTTTGGTCCAGCCTCAGGAGGTGGTCTCGGTCCGGACTATCCCGGACCAAGGTCCGCTGCTGCGTAGTGTGAAAGCATTTTTTTTGGAAGGTTCGAACTATCAGACCAAATACAGGAAGTCACGTCAGATTCGCTCGTGCCGAAAAAAGTAAATAGACAGAAAAAAAGGAAAGAGGAGCCCGGCAACCGGCGGCAACACTTGGGGAGAGGAGGAGATCATATTATATCCAGATTTGGCCAGAGGGATGGGTGTGTCAGTGTAGGCTACACTTGTAAACGTTTACACGGAATTAAACAGTAGAGTGTTTAATATAAATCCCCAAACGATACATGCATTTTTTTTATATACTAGCCTATTTTTTTTATACATTGACCCGAATATATATTTTTCCCGCCGAAAAAAAGTCTGAAAAAGACGGATATTTATCAGCGGGTGACACCAAACAACGGCTGCCCCAGCAAGTCAGAGCTTTTATTTCTCTCACACTCACACACACAAGTGACCTGGAGAGATGCAGCCGCATCTGACAGGAGGATCGCGTGTGCGCATAGCGTGTGTGTGTGTGTGTTCCCCTCCACTACACAAAACAGCTGATCGCTGCCACTCTCATCAATTAGAGCATTTTCGCCGCGGCACAACCCTCTTTTTTTCTCTCCTTTCATCAGCTCTAAACTCACTCTTCTGCACCGCGATTACAAACCACAGCGTGCTTTTCAGCAGTAGGCTATATTTTTCTTTTTTTACACATATTTTTATTTTATTTTTTTCAGAGCACTTTCTATGCGTTAACGTCAGACGCACGCTCATCCGTCATGACGTCGGTAGATCCTTTAGTCCGCTGTCATAATAGCAGTGTGAAAGCGAACTTTACTGGACTATATGGAAACAATGTAACAAAAAATAATAATAATAATAAATAATACCTTGGTCCGGACTATTAGGTGTGAAAGCGCCCTAATACGCACAAAAATCCAAAAGAAACGAAAATGAACAACAAAAAAAAACTAAACATCATGAAGTGGTCTCAATCTGTGTTTTACGCATGCCTCTGTGCGTCTGGCACATGTGTCTTGGAGTTCTGAATGGAGGCTATATGTTCAGCTCTCCTTACATGTGAAATTTATTACATGAAACACGACGACATTTCTTCACTTAGACTATGAACTGAAAAGTGTGAGGAGAGCTACTGTAGGAACCGGTTTTTCTGTTCAAAGCAAACAGCTGTGTGAAGTACTGTGGGAGGCAGGACTTTTGTCTGACAATGTACTACTTTACTTTACATGTCTATTAAGCTCATTACTTTCAATAGAGCCGAGAAGGTGGAACATGGTAAAATATTTTTCATTCTAGTTTTAGAGGTTGCATTAAAAATATATAGGCTATATATAAAAAATAAAGTTATTACTTTACATCACGTTCATAAGATGTGTAGTGCGTATCTGAGCCGTTTTGGTCCATGTTTGTAAGCCTTTTTTCCCCCTGGATTATATTTTCTAAAGTTACAACAATATATTAATATAATATTGTTTTCGTTTCATTTCGTTAAGTAAAAATCAATCAATCCATTTTCTTTGAAACTGAGATTGCAGAGCACCAGTTCATAGCGATTTTCACAACACTCCGGATCAGCGGTACCACGACGCTGGTTATCAACTCGGTAACTCAACCCTGGCTTGTCTTATTGTGAATCTGTGAACGCGCACGTATAAAGGGCGGATTCAAAGCAGCAGACAAATCACAAACAGAGCACCGACGCGTCAGAGAGAAGCGAGTTGAGCGCAGCGCAGCGCAGCGCACACCTCATTTCTCCTGTGAGGAAGAAGAGGAAAAAAGAAGCCCGTAGTCCGACCTGACCCAGTTATTGAATGTTTACGTTTATTTAGAAGAAGTTTAATTGGTGCTGATTAAACTTGTAAATGAATGCTGCTCTGGATCGATCAGACCTATTTTTAAACAGTGGCCAAACAACAGAACCATTTTATTATATTAGACTATATTTTTCCATTTTTGCTGAGTATAAGGTTTGTTCTAAATTAAATAAAAGCCTGTCCCATACAGACGCGTGTCTCTCTAAACGGGTCCGCTCGGCACACACACACACAGTCAAAACATGGATGAATGAAACCTACCAACTTTGTATCGGCCGCGTCTTGTAGCCTATTTCTATCGAGGAAAAGTTATTTCAGGATATCCCATGTTGTATCGCCTAGCCCGAAAGTGACACAGGCTCTTGCCCGTTCATTCACGAGGAATCATCCAGCTACACTCTGAATCAAACAAGGTGGGGAGTGAGAAATCTGTGGCACTACTGTACAGCAGTTGGCTCATTTTAAAAACACAGACAGGTGTGTGTGTGTGTGTGTGTGTGTGTTTGGAGCTGACGAGACTGAGGACCGAAAAAAGACAGTGAGGCGTATACTGTAGCTGCCGTCGTCACATTTTTCTCATTGAAAAACTATACTGTATTTGTTATTATATTGCATTCCCCCTTCGTGTTCACTGCTCCGTGCTGCTGTCTTATGGAGGCGTCCTGCTGCTCACAGATGACACCTGGCAGTCGTTTGGGCACATTGCAGCTTCTGGTGAAAACACAATTACTCCTCCACAAAAAATCCGCATGACTCTCCCGTGACTCACGCGTGAATCTCGCGTGAAATCGTCCAAATGAAACTAGTACCCACTGTATACAGAGGACAGTAGCTGCGTTTCCATTACAGATTTTCGCAAAATAAAAGCGATATTTCTGAAACTTCAAAAAAAAAGTGCAATTGCTATTTGCGGGTGTTTCCATTGAAATGTGTTTTGCGAATGAGCCGTAATCTAGTCTCGCTATAGGAAAGGTTTTTCTAATTTATTGAGAAACAATGCCCAGGTCAGCAATGCATGACAAAACACATGTGATTCATTTGCCCCCTCAAGTCACATTAAACTAGGCCTGGGACGATAATCAATAAATCAATTAATCGCACGATAAATGAAAATCAATTCGATAGTTTTTCCGGCCTCGATAAATCGCCATGTACATGCGCACATTTGTTTTCCTCCAACCAGGCTGGATGACAAGAGGCTTCACTCTGTGCATCGGTCTCAGCACCTGGGCCGTTTGTTTTGCAGAATGAAAGGAGTGAACCCTCTTTTCAGTCATCCAGGATCTTTGTTTCCCAGAATGCATGTCGTGGCAACCGGCAGCGCTAGCGGTAGAGCTAAAGCTACGCAGCTAACAGCTGTTCTCGCTGCAGCGCTGTTAACACGTCACTTTTTAAAGTTTTAATATTTTTTCATGCCAGAAAGTCACAGTTTAGATCCCCAGTCTGTGGTCAGTTTATCCACATCGCCTGTTAGGAGATTTCCTCCGACGTTTTTGGAGCTAATGTGGTAGCAGCGAGCAGGAGGAGCGGGGCTTCCCACAGTCTGCAGCCGTCTGCAGCAGCTCACGGGCCGGTGTCCGGTCAACCTCCGTCATTGGGGGAGAAAACGATCTAAGAAAACTTATCAGCAGGTTTTTAGAGGTTTACCGCCGGCTGGTTTAATACTTTATAGGAGATAAATGCTAGTCTCATTGATGAAATCTTACATCTGTGGAAGTCACATTAGTTTGTTTGAATGAAAAGTGGAGCTTCAGGTGTGTAACGTTATTGAACAGAAGAGCTGCACTGCACTGTTTATTTATTTTATTTATTTAGGATAGTAGCTATATGTTCTTGTCATTCCAATTACAATGGTTAAAAAAAAAAATACTAATGAGAAATAGAAGTTCATCGCATTTAAAAGGGTGTACTTGCATTATTATGAAATATTATTATTATATTAGTATATATCATTAATTTGTTCTCAAAAAAATGTGTCAATAATATCGTTTATCGTCAATAATTTGTGGGACAATATATCGTCCAGCAAAATTTATTATCGTCCCAGGCCTACATTAAACCAAAACAGCGTGGACACACACAACTCCGGTGACGCCGGTGACGTGTAGAAAAGCGTTTCCATTACACAGGTTTTGCGCATTTCAAGGGTTAATGGAAACGCACCTACCGATGGGTATTGTAGCTGGCACCGGTAATAAATCTTAGTGCAGCATGGTAGACGGAGTCCAAAGGGTTGATGCAGCTGCATACGTCTGTACATTACATCACCATAGTCAAGGGTGGAAAGAAGAGTTGCTTCCACAATTCTTTTTCTACAGAACATTGGGAAACAATATTTATTTCTATACAAGCCAATCTTCTGACGCAATGATTTCCTCAGTGGACGTAGTCTGAGCTCAGGGAATTTTGCTCCTGCTATGAGCCTCTGATTGGCCGGGAATCTCTGAGCTACTTTTTACTTTTACACCAGTACTTTTACTCAAGTAGATTGAAACGTATGCACACCGGCACGAACGGACAGGTGCGTTGGAGAAGACCTGCATGGTCGAGAAACATAATTTATTGAGCTGAACAGCGTTTCGGTCCTGAGACCTTCGTCAGCTCAATAAATCTATGCAAGTGATGACAGTGTGCGGGAGCTTTTTCTTATACTTTTGCTCAAGTAAAATTTCATCAACATAACAGTACTTCTACTTTTACTACCTCCTCATGGACAGATTAATCACTGGTGTTTGTATAAAACAGGCTATAGACCGTTTCAACCATAGACATATATACATGGACGCAGCATTGACTGCTGCCTCCCACTGGAGCGGCGTGCCTACAGGGCGGCCATCTTGGAACAGGACTACTCACCCCTACAGTGCATTACTTCCATAGAGGTATGATATAAAAGTGATCATAATTCGCTCAACTGTCAAGCTATTTTCACAGGGTTTGTTTCTAACAAATGTCAGACATAATAGATGTATAGATCAAGTCTTTATTTAAGGAGTTTTTTTGAGGGTATATAGCCTATATATTATTATTATA
>NW_028155182.1:0-53918 GCF_905171665.1 Trachurus trachurus | reverse complement strand
GATATATCCGAGTTTGGAGAAATTTTAATTTTTGGTCAAAAAAAAAAAAAATTGGTCAAAAAAAGACAGGCGCGTACCTGTTGTCTTTTTAAAATCGCCTGTTTGGTTTTTGGTCATTTTCTCCAAAACCACCGGCCCGATTTCAACCAAACCTTCTGCGTTGGACTCCCCTCGGACCCCCAGATGATATATCCGAGTTTGGAGAAATTTTAATTTTTGGTAAAAAAAAAAAAATTGGTCAAAAAAAGACGACAGGCGCGTACCTGTCGTCTTTTAAAATCGCCTGTTTGGTTTTGGTCATTTTCTCCAAAACCACCGGCCCGATTTCAACCAAACCTTCTGCGTTGGACTCCCCTCGGACCCCCAGATGATATATCCGAGTTTGGAGAAATTTTAATTTTTGGTAAAAAAAAAAAAAAAAAATTTGGTCAAAAAAAGACGACAGGCGCGTACCTGTCGTCTTTTTAAAATCGCCTGTTTGGTTTTTTGGTCATTTTCTCCAAAACCACCGGCCCGATTTCAACCAAACCTTCTGCGTTGGACTCCCCTCGGACCCCCAGATGATATATCCGAGTTTGGAGAAATTTGAAGAAATTTTAATTTTTGGTCAAAAAAAAAAAAAATTGGTCAAAAAAAGACGACAGGCGCGTACCTGTCGTCTTTTTAAAATCGCCTGTTTGGTTTTTGGTCATTTTCTCCAAAACCACCGGCCCGATTTCAACCAAACCTTCTGCGTTGGACTCCCCTCGGACCCCCAGATGATATATCCGAGTTTGGAGAAATTTTTAATTTTTGGTCAAAAAAAAAAAAATTTGGTCAAAAAAAGACAGGCGCGTACCTGTCGTCTTTTTAAATCGCCTGTTTGGTTTTTGGTCATTTTCTCCAAAACCACCGGCCCGATTTCAACCAAACCTTCTGCGTTGGACTCCCCTCGGACCCCCAGATGATATATCCGAGTTTGGAGAAAAATTTTAATTTTTGGTCAAAAAAAAAAAAAAAAAATTTGGTCAAAAAAAGACGACAGGCGCGTACCTGTCGTCTTTTTAAAATCGCCTGTTTGGTTTTTGGTCATTTTCTCCAAAACCACCGGCCCGATTTCAACCAAACCTTCTGCGTTGGACTCCCCTCGGACCCCCAGATGATATAATCCGAGTTTGGAGAAATTTTAATTTTTGGTCAAAAAAAAAAAAAATTGGTCAAAAAAAGACGACAGCGCGTACCTGTCGTCTTTTTAAAATCGCCTGTTTGGTTTTTGGTCATTTTCTCCAAAACCACCGGCCCGATTTCAACCAAACCTTCTGCGTTGGACTCCCCTCGGACCCCCAGATGATATATCCGAGTTTGGAGAAATTTAATTTTGGTCAAAAAAAAAAAAAAATTGGTCAAAAAAAGACAAGGCGCGTACCTGTCGTCTTTTTAAAATCGCCTGTTTGGTTTTTGGTCATTTTCTCCAAAACCACCGGCCCGATTTCAACCAAACCTTCTGCGTTGGACTCCCCTCGGACCCCCAGATGATATATCCGAGTTTGGAGAAATTTTAATTTTTGGTCAAAAAAAAAAAAAATTGGTCAAAAAAAGACGACAGGCGCGTACCTGTCGTCTTTTTAAAATCGCCTGTTTGGTTTTTGGTCATTTTCTCCAAAACCACCGGCCCGATTTCAACCAAACCTTCTGCGTTGGACTCCCCTCGGACCCCCAGATGATATATCCATTTTGGAGAAATTTGGAGAATTTTAATTTTTGGTCAAAAAAAAAAAAAAAATTGGTCAAAAAAAGACGACAGGCGCGTACCTGTCGTCTTTTTAAAATCGCCTGTTTGGTTTTTGGTCATTTTCTCCAAAACCACCGGCCCGATTTCAACCAAACCTTCTGCGTTGGACTCCCCTCGGACCCCCAGATGATATATCCGAGTTTGGAGAAATTTTAATTTTTGGTCAAAAAAAAAAAAATTGGTCAAAAAAAGACGACAGGCGCGTACCTGTCGTCTTTTTAAAATCGCCTGTTTGGTTTTTGGTCATTTTCTCCAAAACCACCGGCCCGATTTCAACCAAACCTTCTGCGTTGGACTCCCCTCGGACCCCCAGATGATATATCCGAGTTTGGAGAAATTTTAATTTTTGGTAAAAAAAAAAAAAATTTGGTCAAAAAAGACGACAGGCGCGTACCTGTCGTCTTTTTAAAATCGCCTGTTTGGTTTTTGGTCATTTTCTCCAAAACCACCGGCCCGATTTCAACCAAACCTTCTGCGTTGGACTCCCCTCGGACCCCCAGATGATATATCCGAGTTTGGAAAAAAATTTAAATTTTTTGTCAAAAAAAAAAAAAAAATTTGGTCAAAAAAAGACGACAGGCGCGTACCTGTCCGTCCTTTTTAAAATCCCTGTTTGGTTTTTTGGCATTTTCCCCCACAACCACCGGCCCGATTTCAACCAACCTTCTGCGTTGGGGACTCCCCTCGGAGCCCCCAGATGATATATCAGAGTTTGGAAAATTTAATTTTTGTATAAAAAAAAAAAAGAAATTGGTCAAAAAAAGACGACAGGCGCTACATGTCGTCTTTTACAATCGCCTGATTGGTTTTTGGGGGTCATTTGTCTCCCAAAACCACCGGCCGATTTCAACCAAACCTTCTGCGTTGGACTCCCCCTCGGACCCCCCAGATGATATATCCGAGGTTGGAGAAAATTTTAATTTTTGGTAAAAAAAAAAAAAAAAATTTGGTCAAAAAAAAGACTACAGGCGCGTACCTGTCGTCTTTTTAAAATCGCCTGTTTGGTTTTTGGTCATTTTCTCCAAAAACCACCGGCCCGATTTCAACCAAAACCTTCTGCGTTGGACTCCCCTCGGACCCCCAGATGATATATCCGAGTTTGGAGAAATTTTAATTTTTGGTATAAAAAAAAAAAAAATGGTCAAAAAAAGACGACAGGCGCGTACCTGTCGTCTTTTTAAAATCGCCTGTTTGGTTTTTGGTCATTTTCTCCAAAACCACCGGCCCGATTTCAACCAAACCTTCTGCGTTGGACTCCCCTCGGACCCCCAGATGTTATCCGAGTTTGGAGAAATTTGTGAAATTTAATTTTGGTCAAAAAAAAAAAAAAAATTGGTCAAAAAAAGACGACAGGCGCGTACCTGTCGTCTTTTTAAAATCGCCTGTTTGGTTTTGGTCATTTTCTCCAAAACCACCGGCCCGATTTCAACCAAACCTTCTGCGTTGGACTCCCCTCGGACCCCCAGATGATATATCAGAGTTTGGAAAAAATTAATTTTTGGTCAAAAAAAAAAAAAAAAATTGGTCAAAAAAAGACGACAGGCCGGTACCTGTCGTCTTTTTAAAATCGCCTGTTTGGTTTTTGGTCATTTTCTCCAAAACCACCGGCCCGATTTCAACCAAACCTTCTGCGTTGGACTCCCCTCGGACCCCCAGATGATATATCCGAGTTTGGAGAAATTTTAATTTTTGGTCAAAAAAAAAAAAAAAAATTTGGTCAAAAAAAGACGACAGGCGCGTACCTGTCGTCTTTTTAAAATCGCCTGTTTGGTTTTTGGTCATTTTCTCCAAAACCACCGGCCCGATTTCAACCAAACCTTCTGCGTTGGACTCCCATCGGACCCCCAGATGATATATCAGAGTTTGGAGAAAAATTAATTTTTGGTCAAAAAAAAAAAAAAAATTTGGTCAAAAAAAGACGACAGGCGCGTACCTGTCGTCTTTTAAAATCGCCTGTTTGGTTTTTGGTCATTTTCTCCAAAACCACCGGCCCGTTTCAACCAAACCTTCTGCGTTGGACTCCTCGGACCCCCAGATGAATATATCAGAGTTTTGGAAAAAATTAATTTTTGGTCAAAAAAAAAAAAAAAATTTGGTCAAAAAAAGACTACAGGCGCGTACCTGTCGTCTTTTTAAAATCGCCTGTTTGGTTTTTGGTCATTTTCTCCAAACCACCGGCCCGATTTCACCAACCTTCTGCGTGGACTCCCCTCGGACCCCCAGATGATATATCCGAGTTTGGAGAAATTGAAATTTTAATTTTTGTCAAAAAAAAAAAAAAATTTGGTCAAAAAAGACGACAGGCCGTACCTGTCGTCTTTTTAAAATCGCCTGTTTGGTTTTTGGTCATTTTCTCCAAAAACCACCGCCCGATTTCAACCAAACCTTCTGCGTTGGACTCCCCTCGGACCCCCAGATGATATATCCGAGTTTGGAGAAATTTTAATTTTTGGTCAATAAAAAAAAAAAAAATTGGTCAAAAAAAGACGACAGGCGCGTACCTGTCGTCTTTTTAAAATCGCCTGTTTGGTTTTTGGTCCATTTTCTCCAAAACCACCGGCCGATTTCAACCAAACCTTCTGCGTTGGACTCCCCTCGGACCCCAGATGATATATCCGAGTTTGGAGAAATTTTAATTTTTGGTCAAAAAAAAAAAAAAAATTTGGTCAAAAAAAGCCGACAGGCGCGTACCTGTCGTCTTTTTAAAATCGCCTGTTTGGTTTTTGGTCATTTTCTCCAAAACCACCGGCCCGATTTCAACCAAACCTTCTGCGTTGGACTCCCCTCGGACCCCCAGATGATATATCCGAGTTTGGAGAAATTTAATTTTTGGTCAAAAAAAAAAAAAAATTTGGTCAAAAAAAGACGACAGGCGCGTACCTGTCGTCTTTTTAAAATCGCCTGTTTGGTTTTTGGTCATTTTCTCCAAAACCACCGGCCCGATTTCAACCAAACCTTCTGCGTTGGACTCCCCTCGGACCCCCAGATGATATATCCGAGTTTGGAGAAATTTTAATTTTTGGTAAAAAAAAAAAAAAAATTTGGTCAAAAAAAGACGACAGGCGCGTACCTGTCGTCTTTTTAAAATCGCCTGTTTGGTTTTTGGTCATTTTCTCCAAAACCACCGGCCCGATTTCACCAAACCTTCTGCGTTGGACTCCCCTCGGACCCGCTGAATATATATCCGAGTTTGGAGAAATTTTAAATTTTTGGTTAAAAAAAAAAAAAAATTTGGTCAAAAAAAGACGACAGGCGCGGTACCTGTCCGTCTTTTAAAATCGCCTGTTTGGTTTTTGGTCATTTTCTCCAAAACCACCGGCCCCGATTTCAACCAAACCTTCTGCGTTGGACTCCCCTCGGACCCCCAGATGATATATCCGAGTTTTGGAAAATTTAATTTTTGGTCAAAAAAAAAAAAAAATTGGTCAAAAAAAGACGACAGGCGCGTACCTGTCGTCTTTTTATAATCGCCTGTTTGGTTTTTGGTCATTTTCTCCAAAACCACCGGGCCCGATTTCAACCAAACCTTCTGCGGTTGGACTCCCCTCGGACCCCCAGATGATATATCCGAGTATTGGAAGAAATTTTAAATTTTTGGTCAAAAAAAAAAAAAAAAATTGGTCAAAAAAGACGACAGCGCGTACCTGTCGTCTTTTTAAAATCGCCTGTTTTGGTTTTTGGTCCATTTTCTCCAAAACCACCGGCCCGATTTCAACCAAACCTTCTGCGTTGACTCCCTCGGACCCCCAGATGATATATCCGAGTTTGGGAGAAAGTTTAATTTTTGGTCAAAAAAAAAAAAAAAAATTTGTCAAAAAAAGACAGGGCGCGTACCTGTCGTCTTTAAAATCGCCTGTTTGGTTTTTTGTCATTTTCTCCAAAACCACCGGCCCGATTTCAACCAAACCTTCTGCGTTGGACTCCCTCGGGACCCCAGATGATATATCCGAGTTTGGAAAGAAAATTAAATTTTTGGTCTAAAAAAAAAAAAAAAAATTTGGTCAAAAAAAGACGACAGGCGCGTACCTGTCGTCTTTTAAAATCGCCTGTTTGGTTTTTGGTCCTCTATCTCCAAAACCCACCGGCCCGATTTCAACCAAACCTTCTGCGTTGGACTCCCCTCGGACCCCCCAGATGAATATATCCGAGTTTGGAGGTAGTTTAATTTTTTAATTTTTTGGTATAAAAAAAAAAAAAATTTGGTCAAAAAAAGACGACAGCCGTACCTGTCGTCTTTTAAAATCGCCTGTTTGGTTTTTGGTCATTTTCTCCAAAACCACCGGCCCGATTTCAACCAAACCTTCTGCGTTGGACTCCCCTCGGACCCCCAGATGAATATCCGAGTTTGAGAGAATTTTAATTTTTGGTATAAAAAAAAAAAAAAATTTGGTCAAAAAAAGACGACAGGCGCGTACCTGTCGTCTTTTTAAAATCGCCTGTTTGGTTTTTGGTCATTTTCTCCAAAACCACCGGCCCGATTTCAACCAAACCTTCTGCGTTGGACTCCCCTCGGACCCCCAGATGATATATCCGAGTTTGGAGAAATTTTTAATTTTTGGTCAAAAAAAAAAAAAATTTGTCAAAAAAAGACGACAGGCGCGACCTGTCCGTCTTTTTAAAATCGCCTGTTTGGTTTTTGGTCATTTTCTCCAAAACCACCGGCCCGATTTCAACCAAACCTTCTGCGTTGGACTCCCTCGGACCCCCAGATGATATATCCGAGTTTGGAGAAATTTTAATTTTTGGTCAAAAAAAAAAAAAAAATTGGGTCAAAAATACGACAGGCGCGTACCTGTCGTCTTTTTAAAATCGCCTGTTTGGTTTTTGGTCATTTTTCCTCCAAAACCACCGGCCCGATTTCAACCAAACCTTCTGCGTTGGACTCCCCTCGGACCCCCAGATGATATATCCCGAGTTTGTGAAAAATTTAAATTTTTGGTAAAAAAAAAAAAAAAAATTGGTCAAAAAAAGACGACAGGCGCGACCTGTCGTCTTTTTAAAATCGCCTGTTTGGGTTTTGGTTCATTTTCTCAAAACCACCGGCCCGATTTCAACCAAACCTTCTGCGTTGGACTCCCCCTCGGACCCGCCAGAAGATATATCCGAGTTTGGAGAAATTTAATTTTTGGTCAAAAAAAAAAAAAAATTTGGTCAAAAAAAGACGACAGGCGCGTACCTGTCGTCTTTTAAAATCGCCTGTTTGGTTTTTTGGTCATTTTCTCCAAAACCACCGCCCGATTTCAACCAAACCTTCTGCGTGGACTCCCCTCGGACCCCCAGATGATATATCCAGAGGTTTGGAAAAATTTAATTTTTGGTCAAAAAAAAAAAAAAAAATTGGTCAAAAAAAAGACGACAGGCGCGTACCTGTCGTCTTTTTAAAATCGCCTGTTTGGTTTTTGTCATTTTCTCCAAAAACCACCGCGCCGATTGATTTAACCAAACCTTCTGCGTTGGACTCCCCTCGGACCCCCAGATGATATATCCGAGTTTGGAGAAATTTTAATTTTTGGTATAAAAAAAAAAAAATTGGTCAAAAAAAGACGACAGGCGCGTACCTGTCGTCTTTTTAAAATCGCCTGTTTGGTTTTTGGTCATTTTCTCCAAACCACCGCCCGATTTCAACCAAACCTTCTGCGTTGGACTCCCCTCGGACCCCCAGATGATATATCCGAGTTTGGAGAAATTTTAATTTTTGGTCAAAAAAAAAAAAAAAATTTGGTCAAAAAAAGAGACAGGCGGCGTACCTGTCGTCTTTTAAAATCGTCCAGTTGGTTTTTGGTCATTTTCTCCAAAACCACCGGCCCGATTTCAACCAACCTTCTGCGTTGGACTCCCCTCGGACCCCAGATGATATATCCGAGTTTGGAGAAATTTTAATTTTTGGTATATAAAAAAAAAAAAAAATTGGTCAAAAAAGAACGACAGGCGCGTAACCTGTCGTCTTTTTAAAATCGCCTGTTTGGTTTTTGGTCATTTTCTCCAAAACCACCGGCCCGATTTCAACCAAACCTTCTGCGTTGGACTCCCCTCGGACCCCCAGATGATATATCCGAGTTTGGAGAAATTTTAATTTTTGGTCAAAAAAAAAAAAAAAATTTGGTCAAAAAAGACAGCGCGTACCTGTCGTCTTTTAAAATCGCCTGTTTGTTTTTGGTCATTTTCTCCAAAACCACCGGCCCGATTTCAACCAAACCTTCTGCGTTGGACTCCCCTCGGACCCCCAGATGATATATCCGAGTTTGGAGAAATTGAGAAATTTTAATTTTTGGTCAAAAAAAAAAAAAAAATTTGGTCAAAAAAAGACGACAGGCGCGTACCTGTCGTCTTTTTAAAATCGCCTGTTTGGTTTTTGGTCATTTTCTCCAAAACCACCGGCCCGATTTCAACCAAACCTTCTGCGTTGGACTCCCCTCGGACCCCCAGATGATATATCCGAGTTTGGAGAAATTTTAATTTTTGGTCAAAAAAAAAAAAAATTGGTCAAAAAAGACGACAGGCGCGTACCTGTCGTCTTTTTAAAATCGCCTGTTTGGTTTTTGGTCATTTTCTCCAAAACCACCGGCCCGATTTCAACCAAACCTTCTGCGTTGGACTCCCCTCGGACCCCCAGATGATATATCCGAGTTTGGAGAAATTTAAATTTTTGGTCAAAAAAAAAAAAAAATTGGTCAAAAAAAGACGACAGGCGCGTACCTGTCGTCTTTTTAAAATCGCCTGTTTGGTTTTTGGTCATTTTCTCCAAAACCACCGGCCCGATTTCAACCAAACCTTCTGCGTTGGACTCCCCTCGGACCCCCAGATGATATATCCGAGTTTGGAGAAATTTTAATTTTTGGTCAAAAAAAAAAAAAAAAATTGGTCAAAAAAAGACAGGCGCGTACCTGTCGTCTTTTTAAAATCGCCTGTTTGGTTTTTGGTCATTTTCTCCAAAACCACCGGCCCGATTTCAACCAAACCTTCTGCGTTGGACTCCCCTCGGACCCCCAGATGATATATCCGAGTTTGGAGAAATTTTAATTTTTGGTCAAAAAAAAAAAAAAAATTGGTCAAAAAAAGACGACAGGCGCGTACCTGTCGTCTTTTTAAAATCGCCTGTTTGGTTTTTGGTCATTTTCTCCAAAACCACCGGCCCGATTTCAACCAAACCTTCTGCGTTGGACTCCCCTCGGACCCCCAGATGATATATCCGAGTTTGGAGAAATTTTAATTTTTGGTCAAAAAAAAAAAAAAATTGGTCAAAAAAAGACAGGCGCGTACCTGTCGTCTTTTTAAAATCGCCTGTTTGGTTTTTGGTCATTTTCTCCAAAACCACCGGCCCGATTTCAACCAAACCTTCTGCGTTGGACTCCCCTCGGACCCCCAGATGATATATCCGAGTTTGGAGAAATTTTAATTTTTGGTCAAAAAAAAAAAAAAAATTGGTCAAAAAAAGACGACAGGCGCGTACCTGTCGTCTTTTTAAAATCGCCTGTTTGGTTTTTGGTCATTTTCTCCAAAACCACCGGCCCGATTTCAACCAAACCTTCTGCGTTGGACTCCCCTCGGACCCCCAGATGATATATCCGAGTTTGGAGAAATTTTAATTTTTGGTCAAAAAAAAAAAAAATTGGTCAAAAAAAGACGACAGGCGCGTACCTGTCGTCTTTTTAAAATCGCCTGTTTGGTTTTTGGTCATTTTCTCCAAAACCACCGGCCCGATTTCAACCAAACCTTCTGCGTTGGACTCCCCTCGGACCCCCAGATGATATATCGAGTTTGGAGAAATTTTAATTTTTGGTCAAAAAAAAAAAAAAAATTGGTCAAAAAAAGACGACAGGCGCGTACCTGTCGTCTTTTTAAAATCGCCTGTTTGGTTTTTGGTCATTTTCTCCAAAACCACCGGCCCGATTTCAACCAAACCTTCTGCGTTGGACTCCCCTCGACCCCCAGATGATATATCCGAGTTTGGAAAAAATTAAATTTTTGGTAAAAAAAAAAAAAAAATTTGGTCAAAAAAAGACGACAGGCGCGTACCTGTCGTCTTTTTAAAATCGCCTGTTTGGTTTTTGGTCATTTTCTCCAAAACCACCGGCCCGATTTCAACCAAACCTTCTGCGTTGGACTCCCCTCGGACCCCCAGATGATATATCCGAGTTTGGAGAATTGAGAAATTTTAATTTTTGGTAAAAAAAAAAAAAAAAATTTGGTCAAAAAAAGACGACAGGCGCGTACCTGTCGTCTTTTTAAAATCGCCTGTTTGGTTTTTGGTCATTTTCTCCAAAACCACCGGCCCGATTTCAACCAAACCTTCTGCGTTGGACTCCCCTCGGACCCCCAGATGATATATCCGAGTTTGGAGAAATTTTAATTTTTGGTAAAAAAAAAAAAAAAATTTGGTCAAAAAAAGACGACAGGCGCGTACCTGTCGTCTTTTTAAAATCGCCTGTTTGGTTTTTGGTCATTTTCTCCAAAACCACCGGCCCGATTTCAACCAAACCTTCTGCGTTGGACTCCCCTCGGACCCCCAGATGATATATCCGAGTTTGGAGAAATTTAATTTTTGGTCAAAAAAAAAAAAAATTGGTCAAAAAAAGACGACAGGCGCGTACCTGTCGTCTTTTTAAAATCGCCTGTTTGGTTTTTGGTCATTTTCTCCAAAACCACCGGCCCGATTTCAACCAAACCTTCTGCGTTGGACTCCCCTCGGACCCCCAGATGATATATCCGAGTTTGGAGAAATTTTAATTTTTGGTCAAAAAAAAAAAAAAAATTGGTCAAAAAAAGACGACAGGCGCGTACCTGTCGTCTTTTTAAAATCGCCTGTTTGGTTTTTGGTCATTTTCTCCAAAACCACCGGCCCGATTTCAACCAAACCTTCTGCGTTGGACTCCCCTCGGACCCCCAGATGATATATCCGAGTTTGGAAAAATTAAATTTTTGGTCAAAAAAAAAAAAAAAATTTGGTCAAAAAAAGACGACAGGCGCGTACCTGTCGTCTTTTTAAAATCGCCTGTTTGGTTTTTGGTCATTTTCTCCAAAACCACCGGCCCGATTTCAACCAAACCTTCTGCGTTGGACTCCCCTCGGACCCCCAGATGATATATCCGAGTTTGGAGAAATTTTAATTTTTGGTAAAAAAAAAAAAAAAATTTGGTCAAAAAAAGACGACAGGCGCGTACCTGTCGTCTTTTTAAAATCGCCTGTTTGGTTTTTGGTCATTTTCTCCAAAACCACCGGCCCGATTTCAACCAAACCTTCTGCGTTGGACTCCCCTCGGACCCCCAGATGATATATCCGAGTTTGGAGAAATTTTAATTTTTGGTAAAAAAAAAAAAAAAAAATTTGGTCAAAAAAAGACGACAGGCGCGTACCTGTCGTCTTTTTAAAATCGCCTGTTTGGTTTTTGGTCATTTTCTCCAAAACCACCGGCCCGATTTCAACCAAACCTTCTGCGTTGGACTCCCCTCGGACCCCCAGATGATATATCCGAGTTTGGAGAAATTTTAATTTTTGGTCAAAAAAAAAAAAAAATTGGTCAAAAAAAAGACAGGCGCGTACCTGTCGTCTTTTTAAAATCGCCTGTTTGGTTTTTGGTCATTTTCTCCAAAACCACCGGCCCGATTTCAACCAAACCTTCTGCGTTGGACTCCCCTCGGACCCCCAGATGATATATCCGAGTTTGGAGAAATTTTAATTTTTGGTCAAAAAAAAAAAAAAATTGGTCAAAAAAAGACGACAGGCGCGTACCTGTCGTCTTTTTAAAATCGCCTGTTTGGTTTTTGGTCATTTTCTCCAAAACCACCGGCCCGATTTCAACCAAACCTTCTGCGTTGGACTCCCCTCGGACCCCCAGATGATATATCCGAGTTTGGAGAAATTTTAATTTTTGGTCAAAAAAAAAAAAAAAATTTGGTCAAAAAAAGACGACAGGCGCGTACCTGTCGTCTTTTTAAAATCGCCTGTTTGGTTTTTGGTCATTTTCTCCAAAACCACCGGCCCGATTTCAACCAAACCTTCTGCGTTGGACTCCCCTCGGACCCCCAGATGATATATCCGAGTTTGGAGAAATTTTAATTTTTGGTCAAAAAAAAAAAAAAAAATTGGTCAAAAAAAGACGACAGGCGCGTACCTGTCGTCTTTTTAAAATCGCCTGTTTGGTTTTTGGTCATTTTCTCCAAAACCACCGGCCCGATTTCAACCAAACCTTCTGCGTTGGACTCCCCTCGGACCCCCAGATGATATATCCGAGTTTGGAGAAATTTGGAGAAATTTTAATTTTTGGTAAAAAAAAAAAAAAAAATTTGGTCAAAAAAAGACGACAGGCGCGTACCTGTCGTCTTTTTAAAATCGCCTGTTTGGTTTTTGGTCATTTTCTCCAAAACCACCGGCCCGATTTCAACCAAACCTTCTGCGTTGGACTCCCCTCGGACCCCCAGATGATATATCCGAGTTTGGAGAAATTTTAATTTTTGGTATAAAAAAAAAAAAAAATTGGTCAAAAAAGACGACAGGCGCGTACCTGTCGTCTTTTTAAAATCGCCTGTTTGGTTTTTGGTCATTTTCTCCAAAACCACCGGCCCGATTTCAACCAAACCTTCTGCGTTGGACTCCCCTCGGACCCCCAGATGATATATCCGAGTTTGGAGAAATTTTAATTTTTGGTCAAAAAAAAAAAAAAATTGGTCAAAAAAAGACGACAGGCGCGTACCTGTCGTCTTTTTAAAATCGCCTGTTTGGTTTTTGGTCATTTTCTCCAAAACCACCGGCCCGATTTCAACCAAACCTTCTGCGTTGGACTCCCCTCGGACCCCCAGATGATATATCCGAGTTTGGAGAAATTTGAGAAATTTAATTTTGGTCAAAAAAAAAAAAAAAATTGGTCAAAAAAAGACGACAGGCGCGTACCTGTCGTCTTTTTAAAATCGCCTGTTTGGTTTTTGGTCATTTTCTCCAAAACCACCGGCCCGATTTCAACCAAACCTTCTGCGTTGGACTCCCCTCGGACCCCCAGATGATATATCCGAGTTTGGAGAAATTTTAATTTTTGGTCAAAAAAAAAAAAAAAATTGGTCAAAAAAAGACGACAGGCGCGTACCTGTCGTCTTTTTAAAATCGCCTGTTTGGTTTTTGGTCATTTTCTCCAAAACCACCGGCCCGATTTCAACCAAACCTTCTGCGTTGGACTCCCCTCGGACCCCCAGATGATATATCCGAGTTTGGAGAAATTTTAATTTTTGGTCAAAAAAAAAAAAAAATTGGTCAAAAAAAGACGACAGGCGCGTACCTGTCGTCTTTTTAAAATCGCCTGTTTGGTTTTTGGTCATTTTCTCCAAAACCACCGGCCCGATTTCAACCAAACCTTCTGCGTTGGACTCCCCTCGGACCCCCAGATGATATATCCGAGTTTGGAGAAATTTAAATTTTTGGTCAAAAAAAAAAAAAAAATTGGTCAAAAAAAGACGACAGGCGCGTACCTGTCGTCTTTTTAAAATCGCCTGTTTGGTTTTTGGTCATTTTCTCCAAAACCACCGGCCCGATTTCAACCAAACCTTCTGCGTTGGACTCCCCTCGGACCCCCAGATGATATATCCGAGTTTGGAGAAATTTTAATTTTTGGTAAAAAAAAAAAAAAAAATTGGTCAAAAAAAGACGACAGGCGCGTACCTGTCGTCTTTTTAAAATCGCCTGTTTGGTTTTTGGTCATTTTCTCCAAAACCACCGGCCCGATTTCAACCAAACCTTCTGCGTTGGACTCCCCTCGGACCCCCAGATGATATATCCGAGTTTGGAGAAATTTTAATTTTTGGTCAAAAAAAAAAAAAAAATTGGTCAAAAAAAGACGACAGGCGCGTACCTGTCGTCTTTTTAAAATCGCCTGTTTGGTTTTTGGTCATTTTCTCCAAAACCACCGGCCCGATTTCAACCAAACCTTCTGCGTTGGACTCCCCTCGGACCCCCAGATGATATATCCGAGTTTGGAGAAATTTTAATTTTTGGTCAAAAAAAAAAAAAAAATTGATCAAAAAAAGACGACAGGCGCGTACCTGTCGTCTTTTTAAAATCGCCTGTTTGGTTTTTGGTCATTTTCTCCAAAACCACCGGCCCGATTTCAACCAAACCTTCTGCGTTGGACTCCCCTCGGACCCCCAGATGATATATCCGAGTTTGGAGAAATTTTTATTTTTGGTCAAAAAAAAAAAAAAAATTGGTCAAAAAAAGACGACAGGCGCGTACCTGTCGTCTTTTTAAAATCGCCTGTTTGGTTTTTGGTCATTTTCTCCAAAACCACCGGCCCGATTTCAACCAAACCTTCTGCGTTGGACTCCCCTCGGACCCCCAGATGATATATCCGAGTTTGGAGAAATTTGAAAAATTTTAATTTTTGGTAAAAAAAAAAAAAAAAAATTGGTCAAAAAAAAGACGACAGGCGCGTACCTGTCGTCTTTTTAAAATCGCCTGTTTGGTTTTTGGTCATTTTCTCCAAAACCACCGGCCCGATTTCAACCAAACCTTCTGCGTTGGACTCCCCTCGGACCCCCAGATGATATATCAGAGTTTGGAAAAAATTAAATTTTTGGTCAAAAAAAAAAAAAAATTTGGTCAAAAAAGACGACAGGCGCGTACCTGTCGTCTTTTTAAAATCGCCTGTTTGGTTTTTGGTCATTCTCTCCAAAACCACCGGCCCGATTTCAACCAAACCTTCTGCGTTGGACTCCCCTCGGACCCCCAGATGATATATCCGAGTTTGGAGAAATTTTAATTTTTGGTATAAAAAAAAAAAAAATTTGGTCAAAAAAAGACGACAGGCGCGTACCTGTCGTCTTTTTAAAATCGCCTGTTTGGTTTTTGGTCATTTTCTCCAAAACCACCGGCCCGATTTCAACCAAACCTTCTGCGTTGGACTCCCATCGGACCCCCAGATGATATATCCGAGTTTGAGAATTGAAGAATTTTAATTTTTGGTCAAAAAAAAAAAAAATTGGTCAAAAAAAACGACAGGCGCGTACCTGTCGTCTTTTTAAAATCGCCTGTTTGGTTTTTGGTCATTTTCTCCAAAACCACCGGCCCGATTTCAACCAAACCTTCTGCGTTGGACTCCCCTCGGACCCCCAGATGATATATCCGAGTTTGGAAAAAATTAAATTTTTGGTCAAAAAAAAAAAAAAAAATTGGTCAAAAAAAAGACGACAGGCGCGTACCTGTCGTCTTTTTAAAATCGCCTGTTTGGTTTTTGGTCATTTTCTCCAAAACCACCGGCCCGATTTCAACCAAACCTTCTGCGTTGGACTCCCCTCGGACCCCCAGATGATATATCCGAGTTTGGAGAAATTTTAATTTTTGGTAAAAAAAAAAAAAAAATTGGTCAAAAAAGACGACAGGCGCGTACCTGTCGTCTTTTTAAAATCGCCTGTTTGGTTTTTGGTCATTTTCTCCAAAACCACCGGCCCGATTTCAACCAAACCTTCTGCGTTGGACTCCCCTCGGACCCCCAGATGATATATCCGAGTTTGGAAAAATTAAATTTTTGGTCAAAAAAAAAAAAAAATTTGGTCAAAAAAAGACGACAGGCGCGTACCTGTCGTCTTTTTAAAATCGCCTGTTTGGTTTTTGGTAATTTTCTCCAAAACCACCGGCCCGATTTCAACCAAACCTTCTGCGTTGGACTCCCCTCGGACCCCCAGATGATATATCCGAGTTTGGAGAAATTTGAAGAAATTTAAATTTTTGGTCAAAAAAAAAAAAAAAAATTTGGTCAAAAAAAGACGACAGGCGCGTACCTGTCGTCTTTTTAAAATCGCCTGTTTGGTTTTTGGTCATTTTCTCCAAAACCACCGGCCCGATTTCAACCAAACCTTCTGCGTTGGACTCCCCTCGGAACCCCAGATGATATATCCGAGTTTGGAGAAATTTGAAGAAATTTTAATTTTTGGTCAAAAAAAAAAAAAAAATTGGTCAAAAAAAAACGACAGGCGCGTACCTGTCGTCTTTTTAAAATCGCCTGTTTGGTTTTTGGTCATTTTCTCCAAAACCACCGGCCCGATTTCAACCAACCCTTCTGCGTTGGACTCCCCTCGGACCCCCAGATGATATATCCGAGTTTGGAGAAATTTTAATTTTTGGTCAAAAAAAAAAAAAAATTTGGTCAAAAAAAGACGACAGGCGCGTACCTGTCGTCTTTTTAAAATCGCCTGTTTGGTTTTTGGTCATTTTCTCCAAAACCACCGGCCCGATTTCAACCAAACCTTCTGCGTTGGACTCCCCTCGGACCCCCAGATGATATATCCGAGTTTGGAGAAATTTTAATTTTTGGTAAAAAAAAAAAAAAAAATTGGTCAAAAAAAGACGACAGGCGCGTACCTGTCGTCTTTTTAAAATCGCCTGTTTGGTTTTTGGTCATTTTCTCCAAAACCACCGGCCCGATTTCAACCAAACCTTCTGCGTTGGACTCCCCTCGGACCCCCAGATGATATATCCGAGTTTGGAAAAAATTAAATTTTTGGTCAAAAAAAAAAAAAATTTGGTCAAAAAAAGACGACAGGCGCGTACCTGTCGTCTTTTTAAAATCGCCTGTTTGGTTTTTGGTCATTTTCTCCAAAACCACCGGCCCGATTTCAACCAAACCTTCTGCGTTGGACTCCCCTCGGACCCCCAGATGATATATCCGAGTTTGGAGAAATTTGAAGAAATTTAAATTTTTGGTCAAAAAAAAAAAAAAAAAATTTGGTCAAAAAAAGACGACAGGCGCGTACCTGTCGTCTTTTTAAAATCGCCTGTTTGGTTTTTGGTCATTTTCTCCAAAACCACCGGCCCGATTTCAACCAAACCTTCTGCGTTGGACTCCCCTCGGAACCCCAGATGATATATCCGAGTTTGGAGAAATTTGAAGAAATTTTAATTTTTGGTCAAAAAAAAAAAAAAAATTGGTCAAAAAAAAACGACAGGCGCGTACCTGTCGTCTTTTTAAAATCGCCTGTTTGGTTTTTGGTCATTTTCTCCAAAACCACCGGCCCGATTTCAACCAAACCTTCTGCGTTGGACTCCCCTCGGACCCCCAGATGATATATCCGAGTTTGGAGAAATTTTAATTTTTGGTCAAAAAAAAAAAAAATTTGGTCAAAAAAAGACAGGCGCGTACCTGTCGTCTTTTTAAAATCGCCTGTTTGGTTTTTGGTCATTTTCTCCAAAACCACCGGCCCGATTTCAACCAAACCTTCTGCGTTGGACTCCCCTCGGACCCCCAGATGATATATCCGAGTTTGGAGAAATTTTAATTTTTGGTCAAAAAAAAAAAAAAATTGGTCAAAAAAAAACGACGGGCGCGTACCTGTCGTCTTTTTAAAATCGCCTGTTTGGTTTTTGGTCATTTTCTCCAAAACCACCGGCCCGATTTCAACCAAACCTTCTGCGTTGGACTCCCCTCGGACCCCCAGATGATATATCCGAGTTTGGAGAAATTTTAATTTTTGGTATAAAAAAAAAAAAAATTTGGTCAAAAAAAGACGACAGGCGCGTACCTGTCGTCTTTTTAAAATCGCCTGTTTGGTTTTTGGTCATTTTCTCCAAAACCACCGGCCCGATTTCAACCAAACCTTCTGCGTTGGACTCCCCTCGGACCCCCAGATGATATATCCGAGTTTGGAAAAAATTAAATTTTTGGTCAAAAAAAAAAAAAAAAAAATTGGTCAAAAAAAAACGACAGGCGCGTACCTGTCGTCTTTTTAAAATCGCCTGTTTGGTTTTTGGTCATTTTCTCCAAAACCACCGGCCCGATTTCAACCAAACCTTCTGCGTTGGACTCCCCTCGGAACCCCAGATGATATATCCGAGTTTGGAGAAATTTGAAGAAATTTTAATTTTTGGTAAAAAAAAAAAAAAATTGGTCAAAAAAAAACGACAGGCGCGTACCTGTCGTCTTTTTAAAATCGCCTGTTTGGTTTTTGGTCATTTTCTCCAAAACCACCGGCCCGATTTCAACCAAACCTTCTGCGTTGGACTCCCCTCGGACCCCCAGATGATATATCCGAGTTTGGAGAAATTTTAATTTTTGGTCAAAAAAAAAAAAAATTTGGTCAAAAAAAGACAGGCGCGTACCTGTCGTCTTTTTAAAATCGCCTGTTTGGTTTTTGGTCATTTTCTCCAAAACCACCGGCCCGATTTCAACCAAACCTTCTGCGTTGGACTCCCCTCGGACCCCCAGATGATATATCCGAGTTTGGAGAAATTTGAAGAAATTTTAATTTTTGGTCAAAAAAAAAAAAAATTGGTCAAAAAAAAACGACAGGCGCGTACCTGTCGTCTTTTTAAAATCGCCTGTTTGGTTTTTGGTCATTTTCTCCAAAACCACCGGCCCGATTTCAACCAAACCTTCTGCGTTGGACTCCCCTCGGACCCCCAGATGATATATCCGAGTTTGGAAAAAATTAAATTTTTGGTCAAAAAAAAAAAAAATTTGGTCAAAAAAAGACGACAGGCGCGTACCTGTCGTCTTTTTAAAATCGCCTGTTTGGTTTTTGGTCATTTTCTCCAAAACCACCGGCCCGATTTCAACCAAACCTTCTGCGTTGGACTCCCCTCGGACCCCCAGATGATATATCCGAGTTTGGAGAAATTTTAATTTTTGGTATAAAAAAAAAAAAAATTTGGTCAAAAAAAGACGACAGGCGCGTACCTGTCGTCTTTTTAAAATCGCCTGTTTGGTTTTTGGTCATTTTCTCCAAAACCACCGGCCCGATTTCAACCAAACCTTCTGCGTTGGACTCCCCTCGGACCCCCAGATGATATATCCGAGTTTGGAAAAAATTAAATTTTTGGTCAAAAAAAAAAAAAAAAAAATTGGTCAAAAAAAAACGACAGGCGCGTACCTGTCGTCTTTTTAAAATCGCCTGTTTGGTTTTTGGTCATTTTCTCCAAAACCACCGGCCCGATTTCAACCAAACCTTCTGCGTTGGACTCCCCTCGGAACCCCAGATGATATATCCGAGTTTGGAGAAATTTTAATTTTTGGTCAAAAAAAAAAAAAATTTGGTCAAAAAAAGACAGGCGCGTACCTGTCGTCTTTTTAAAATCGCCTGTTTGGTTTTTGGTCATTTTCTCCAAAACCACCGGCCCGATTTCAACCAAACCTTCTGCGTTGGACTCCCCTCGGACCCCCAGATGATATATCCGAGTTTGGAGAAATTTTAATTTTTGGTCAAAAAAAAAAAAAAATTGGTCAAAAAAAAACGACGGGCGCGTACCTGTCGTCTTTTTAAATCGCCTGTTTGGTTTTTGGTCATTTTCTCCAAAACCACCGGCCCGATTTCAACCAAACCTTCTGCGTTGGACTCCCCTCGGACCCCCAGATGATATATCCGAGTTTGGAGAAATTTTAATTTTTGGTATAAAAAAAAAAAAAATTTGGTCAAAAAAAGACGACAGGCGCGTACCTGTCGTCTTTTTAAAATCGCCTGTTTGGTTTTTGGTCATTTTCTCCAAAACCACCGGCCCGATTTCAACCAAACCTTCTGCGTTGGACTCCCCTCGGACCCCCAGATGATATATCCGAGTTTGGAGAAATTTGAAGAAATTTAAATTTTTGGTCAAAAAAAAAAAAAAAAAAATTGGTCAAAAAAAAACGACAGGCGCGTACCTGTCGTCTTTTTAAAATCGCCTGTTTGGTTTTTGGTCATTTTCTCCAAAACCACCGGCCCGATTTCAACCAAACCTTCTGCGTTGGACTCCCCTCGGAACCCCAGATGATATATCCGAGTTTGGAGAAATTTGAAGAAATTTTAATTTTTGGTCAAAAAAAAAAAAAAAATTGGTCAAAAAAAAACGACAGGCGCGTACCTGTCGTCTTTTTAAAATCGCCTGTTTGGTTTTTGGTCATTTTCTCCAAAACCACCGGCCCGATTTCAACCAAACCTTCTGCGTTGGACTCCCCTCGGACCCCCAGATGATATATCCGAGTTTGGAGAAATTTTAATTTTTGGTCAAAAAAAAAAAAAATTTGGTCAAAAAAAGACAGGCGCGTACCTGTCGTCTTTTTAAAATCGCCTGTTTGGTTTTTGGTCATTTTCTCCAAAACCACCGGCCCGATTTCAACCAAACCTTCTGCGTTGGACTCCCCTCGGACCCCCAGATGATATATCCGAGTTTGGAGAAATTTGAAGAAATTTTAATTTTTGGTCAAAAAAAAAAAAAAATGGTCAAAAAAAAACGACAGGCGCGTACCTGTCGTCTTTTTAAAATCGCCTGTTTGGTTTTTGGTCATTTTCTCCAAAACCACCGGCCCGATTTCAACCAAACCTTCTGCGTTGGACTCCCCTCGGACCCCCAGATGATATATCCGAGTTTGGAGAAATTAAAATTTTTGGTATAAAAAAAAAAAAAATTTGGTCAAAAAAAGACGACAAAGTTTTAATTTATCGATCTGCATTTAACACATTGCAATCTCAAAAGTCAGAAAGAGCCTTATTCTTACAGAAGCACAAGAGGTATGAATATGGAAATAAATCAGGACATTATTTAGCTAATCTAATTAATAACAAAAAACCTAGTAATATAATTACAAAATTGAAAGATAAAAATGGTAAATTAGTATATACATCCTCTGAGGTTTCAAATGTTTTCAAAGACTTTTTCTGCTCATTATATAAATCAGAAAATTCAGGAGAAGAGGAGGGGATGAATACTTTCTTTCAAAAACTTAAGTTACCTAAAGTTAGCGATGGTGATAGGAAGAGGCTTGATGCTGAAATTACATCTGAAGAGGTTGAAAAAGCTATTATTAATTTAAAAAATGGAAAAGCTTGTGGCCCAGATGGCTTCCCTTCGGAAGTATATAAGACCTTTAAATCTATTTTTGTACCTGTATTAACAAATATGTTTCAGTATTCCTTTCAGGTTAGAAAACTACCTAAGACAATGCATTTTGCCACTATCAAGGTAATACCGAAAGAACAGAAAGATCCGGATAACCCTTCTTCATATAGACCTTTATCAATTCAAAATATAGACTCTAAAATATTGGCCAATATTTTGGCAACAAGACTCAACTTAGTACTGCCCAAATTAGTGGACACAGACCAAACTGGTTTTGTTAGAAATCGTCACTCGTATACAAATATCAGACGATTATTGGGCATTATGCAGTATTCAAGACTTAATATGAACAATGCGGTTATAGTTACATTAGATGCTGAAAAAGCTTATGATCGAGTAGAATGGAATTATTTATTTAGAACACTCAATGAATTTTCTTTTGGTAGCATTTTTATTGATTGGGTCAAATTACTCTATGCATCTCCACAAGCTGCTGTATCTGTTAATGGTTTGTCCTCCCAGATGTTTTCCTTAGAGAGAGGCACAAAACAAGGCTGTCCACTGTCTCCCTTACTCTTTGCTCTGATTATAGAGCCTTTAGCTGAGACTGTAAGAGTAAGTGATCAGGTGATGGGCATTCAAACTAATATCAGAACACATAAAATGTCATTATATGCTGATGATGTACTTTTATTTATGAAGGAGCCATCTAAATCTATACCAGCTTTAATTAAGATTATAGATCAATTTAGTACTTTTTCCGGATATAAAATAAATTATGAGAAGTCCCTGGCCTTACCTCTTGGGAAGACCTACAGTGATTCAGAATATCTGCCTTTTAAGGTGACCTACAACGGATTTAAATATCTTGGGATTTTCTTTCCGCCGAATCTCTCTGATTTAACTAAATTTAATTTTTTACCTGTAGTTACTAAAATCAAATCAGACCTTCAAAGATGGGTGAATTTACCAGTGTCGTTATTAGGCCGAATTGCAATTATTAAAATGAATGTCTTGCCACGATTATTGTACCCAATTCAGATGCTACCTACTTATATTCCGTTAAAATTGTTTAAATCAATACATGGTGCAATTCGTAGATTTGTTTGGAGAAATAAACGTCCTAGGTTAAAGCTGCAAAAGCTTCAATCTCCCATAAAAAATGGTGGCTTAGCTTTACCCAATTTTATTTATTATCATTGGGCTTCACAATTGAGATATGTCACAGATTGGGTAAAAGATAGTCAGGTTTCCTTTATAGATCTGGAAAGTATAGGACTAGATAACGTATCAATAGCAGACCTCCCCTTTGTATGTTCTAGGAAACTGCAAATTAAGATGAAGGATAATTTCATAGCTACAAATATATGCAAGTCTTTGACTAGCATACGTAAATACTTTGGTTTAAATCAATATTCATTCTTAGCACCCATTGCGAATAATCCTGACTTTGAAAATTCTTGTGTAGATGTGGGATTCAGAGATTGGAAGACCGCTGGTATTACAAAAATTGGTGATATGTATATAGGTGGTGCACTAAGGTCTTTTCAGCAACTGCAAGAAGAGTTTAAGCTTTCTCGAACTCAATTTTATCGTTACTTACAAATAAGGAGTTATTTAAACTCAATTTCATATTACAAAAGTGGTAGTAAGCTGAATATTCTTGATAGTCTCATCATGAAAGCAGCAACAATTAATAAGAAAGTGATTACTTATATATACGATCAGTTGCTTACGAATGATGGGACTATAATTAATATCAAAAATAGTTGGGAAAAAGACCTTGGTGCTCACCTAGATGACCAGACCTGGCGTAAGGTGTTAAATAATGCCAAGAAAATTACTAGATCAGACAAATCACATGAAGTACAATATAAGATAATTAACAAACTGCATGTGACTCCTGAAATACGTAGTAAATATGATGACTCATGTTCGGTAGCATGCAAGAAGTGTCAAAAACAACCAGGCACTTATTTTCATTTAATGTGGTCATGTCCATTGATTAAAATATTCTGGTCTACTGTCCAAACAGAGATAGAGAAGTTCCTTGGCATAAAAATGGTAATGGATCCTAAACAGTGTATTCTTGGTATCGACCTTTTGTCTTTGTCTGGTCAAACGGGTAAATTGTTGAATATTATGTTGTATGCCGCACGTCTGTCAATTTTGCATGCTTGGCTTGACGAGCATCCGCCTACGTTAGCAATGTGGTATGAGAAACTGTTATCAATTGTTCCTTATGAAAGACTATCTCATGTGGTGCAAGGAACCTTAGATGAATTTGTTAAAGAGTGGACCCCTCTGAGCATGTTTTTTGGATGCGAGTGGCCATCAATAATAAGTGTTGGTGTAAATTAAGACAACACCCCCACACACACACACTTTTTTTTTTTTTTTTCTTCTTTTCTTTTTCCTGTCTTTTACATGTATTTGTGTTTTTGGTTTTTATTATGTAGTATTATTTTGTGTTGTATGTTGTGTTCGTGACAGCGGAAGGCTGTAAATTTGTGTTATTTTTCTGATGAGCTTGTCTTGCTGTCAATGTAAATCAAAAATTAAAAAGAAAGTTATAAAAAAAAAAAAAAAAAAAAGACGACAGGCGCGTACCTGTCGTCTTTTTAAAATCGCCTGTTTGGTTTTTGGTCATTTTCTCCAAAACCACCGGCCCGATTTCAACCAAACCTTCTGCGTTGGACTCCCCTCGGACCCCCAGATGATATATCCGAGTTTGGAAAAAATTAAATTTTTGGTCAAAAAAAAAAAAAATTTGGTCAAAAAAAGACGACAGGCGCGTACCTGTCGTCTTTTTAAAATCGCCTGTTTGGTTTTTGGTCATTTTCTCCAAAACCACCGGCCCGATTTCAACCAAACCTTCTGCGTTGGACTCCCCTCGGACCCCCAGATGATATATCCGAGTTTGGAGAAATTTTAATTTTTGGTATAAAAAAAAAAAAAATTTGGTCAAAAAAAGACGACAGGCGCGTACCTGTCGTCTTTTTAAAATCGCCTGTTTGGTTTTTGGTCATTTTCTCCAAAACCACCGGCCCGATTTCAACCAAACCTTCTGCGTTGGACTCCCCTCGGACCCCCAGATGATATATCCGAGTTTGGAAAAAATTAAATTTTTGGTCAAAAAAAAAAAAAAAAAAATTGGTCAAAAAAAAACGACAGGCGCGTACCTGTCGTCTTTTTAAAATCGCCTGTTTGGTTTTTGGTCATTTTCTCCAAAACCACCGGCCCGATTTCAACCAAACCTTCTGCGTTGGACTCCCCTCGGAACCCCAGATGATATATCCGAGTTTGGAGAAATTTGAAGAAATTTTAATTTTTGGTCAAAAAAAAAAAAAAAATTGGTCAAAAAAAAACGACAGGCGCGTACCTGTCGTCTTTTTAAAATCGCCTGTTTGGTTTTTGGTCATTTTCTCCAAAACCACCGGCCCGATTTCAACCAAACCTTCTGCGTTGGACTCCCCTCGGACCCCCAGATGATATATCCGAGTTTGGAGAAATTTTAATTTTTGGTCAAAAAAAAAAAAAATTTGGTCAAAAAAAGACAGGCGCGTACCTGTCGTCTTTTTAAAATCGCCTGTTTGGTTTTTGGTCATTTTCTCCAAAACCACCGGCCCGATTTCAACCAAACCTTCTGCGTTGGACTCCCCTCGGACCCCCAGATGATATATCCGAGTTTGGAGAAATTTTAATTTTTGGTCAAAAAAAAAAAAAAATTGGTCAAAAAAAAACGACGGGCGCGTACCTGTCGTCTTTTTAAAATCGCCTGTTTGGTTTTTGGTCATTTTCTCCAAAACCACCGGCCCGATTTCAACCAAACCTTCTGCGTTGGACTCCCCTCGGACCCCCAGATGATATATCCGAGTTTGGAGAAATTTTAATTTTTGGTATAAAAAAAAAAAAAAATTGGTCAAAAAAAGACGACAGGCGCGTACCTGTCGTCTTTTTAAAATCGCCTGTTTGGTTTTTGGTCATTTTCTCCAAAACCACCGGCCCGATTTCAACCAAACCTTCTGCGTTGGACTCCCCTCGGACCCCCAGATGATATATCCGAGTTTGGAGAAATTTGAAGAAATTTAAATTTTTGGTCAAAAAAAAAAAAAAAAAATTGGTCAAAAAAAAACGACAGGCGCGTACCTGTCGTCTTTTTAAAATCGCCTGTTTGGTTTTTGGTCATTTTCTCCAAAACCACCGGCCCGATTTCAACCAAACCTTCTGCGTTGGACTCCCCTCGGAACCCCAGATGATATATCCGAGTTTGGAGAAATTTGAAGAAATTTTAATTTTTGGTCAAAAAAAAAAAAAAAATTGGTCAAAAAAAAACGACAGGCGCGTACCTGTCGTCTTTTTAAAATCGCCTGTTTGGTTTTTGGTCATTTTCTCCAAAACCACCGGCCCGATTTCAACCAAACCTTCTGCGTTGGACTCCCCTCGGACCCCCAGATGATATATCCGAGTTTGGAGAAATTTTAATTTTTGGTCAAAAAAAAAAAAAATTTGGTCAAAAAAAGACAGGCGCGTACCTGTCGTCTTTTTAAAATCGCCTGTTTGGTTTTTGGTCATTTTCTCCAAAACCACCGGCCCGATTTCAACCAAACCTTCTGCGTTGGACTCCCCTCGGACCCCCAGATGATATATCCGAGTTTGGAGAAATTTGAAGAAATTTTAATTTTTGGTCAAAAAAAAAAAAAATTGGTCAAAAAAAAACGACAGGCGCGTACCTGTCGTCTTTTTAAAATCGCCTGTTTGGTTTTTGGTCATTTTCTCCAAAACCACCGGCCCGATTTCAACCAAACCTTCTGCGTTGGACTCCCCTCGGACCCCCAGATGATATATCCGAGTTTGGAGAAATTAAAATTTTTGGTATAAAAAAAAAAAAAATTTGGTCAAAAAAAGACGACAGGCGCGTACCTGTCGTCTTTTTAAAATCGCCTGTTTGGTTTTTGGTCATTTTCTCCAAAACCACCGGCCCGATTTCAACCAAACCTTCTGCGTTGGACTCCCCTCGGACCCCCAGATGATATATCCGAGTTTGGAAAAAATTAAATTTTTGGTAAAAAAAAAAAAAAATTTGGTCAAAAAAAGACGACAGGCGCGTACCTGTCGTCTTTTTAAAATCGCCTGTTTGGTTTTTGGTCATTTTCTCCAAAACCACCGGCCCGATTTCAACCAAACCTTCTGCGTTGGACTCCCCTCGGACCCCCAGATGATATATCCGAGTTTGGAGAAATTTTAATTTTTGGTATAAAAAAAAAAAAAATTTGGTCAAAAAAAGACGACAGGCGCGTACCTGTCGTCTTTTTAAAATCGCCTGTTTGGTTTTTGGTCATTTTCTCCAAAACCACCGGCCCGATTTCAACCAAACCTTCTGCGTTGGACTCCCCTCGGAACCCCAGATGATATATCCGAGTTTGGAGAAATTTGAAGAAATTTTAATTTTTGGTCAAAAAAAAAAAAAAAATTGGTCAAAAAAAAACGACAGGCGCGTACCTGTCGTCTTTTTAAAATCGCCTGTTTGGTTTTTGGTCATTTTCTCCAAAACCACCGGCCCGATTTCAACCAAACCTTCTGCGTTGGACTCCCCTCGGACCCCCAGATGATATATCCGAGTTTGGAGAAATTTTAATTTTTGGTCAAAAAAAAAAAAAATTTGGTCAAAAAAAGACAGGCGCGTACCTGTCGTCTTTTTAAAATCGCCTGTTTGGTTTTTGGTCATTTTCTCCAAAACCACCGGCCCGATTTCAACCAAACCTTCTGCGTTGGACTCCCCTCGGACCCCCAGATGATATATCCGAGTTTGGAGAAATTTTAATTTTTGGTCAAAAAAAAAAAAAAATGGGTCAAAAAAAAACGACGGGCGCGTACCTGTCGTCTTTTTAAAATCGCCTGTTTGGTTTTTGGTCATTTTCTCCAAAACCACCGGCCCGATTTCAACCAAACCTTCTGCGTTGGACTCCCCTCGGACCCCCAGATGATATATCCGAGTTTGGAGAAATTTTAATTTTTGGTATAAAAAAAAAAAAAATTTGGTCAAAAAAAGACGACAGGCGCGTACCTGTCGTCTTTTTAAAATCGCCTGTTTGGTTTTTGGTCATTTTCTCCAAAACCACCGGCCCGATTTCAACCAAACCTTCTGCGTTGGACTCCCCTCGGACCCCCAGATGATATATCCGAGTTTGGAGAAATTTGAAGAAATTTAAATTTTTGGTCAAAAAAAAAAAAAAAAAATTGGTCAAAAAAAAACGACAGGCGCGTACCTGTCGTCTTTTTAAAATCGCCTGTTTGGTTTTTGGTCATTTTCTCCAAAACCACCGGCCCGATTTCAACCAAACCTTCTGCGTTGGACTCCCCTCGGACCCCCAGATGATATATCCGAGTTTGGAGAAATTTGAAGAAATTTTAATTTTTGGTCAAAAAAAAAAAAAAAATTGGTCAAAAAAAAACGACAGGCGCGTACCTGTCGTCTTTTTAAAATCGCCTGTTTGGTTTTTGGTCATTTTCTCCAAAACCACCGGCCCGATTTCAACCAAACCTTCTGCGTTGGACTCCCCTCGGACCCCCAGATGATATATCCGAGTTTGGAGAAATTAAATTTTTGGTATAAAAAAAAAAAAAATTTGGTCAAAAAAAGACGACAGGCGCGTACCTGTCGTCTTTTTAAAATCGCCTGTTTGGTTTTTGGTCATTTTCTCCAAAACCACCGGCCCGATTTCAACCAAACCTTCTGCGTTGGACTCCCCTCGGACCCCCAGATGATATATCCGAGTTTGGAAAAAATTAAATTTTTGGTAAAAAAAAAAAAAAATTGGTCAAAAAAAGACGACAGGCGCGTACCTGTCGTCTTTTTAAAATCGCCTGTTTGGTTTTTGGTCATTTTCTCCAAAACCACCGGCCCGATTTCAACCAAACCTTCTGCGTTGGACTCCCCTCGGACCCCCAGATGATATATCCGAGTTTGGAGAAATTTTAATTTTTGGTATAAAAAAAAAAAAAATTTGGTCAAAAAAAGACGACAGGCGCGTACCTGTCGTCTTTTTAAAATCGCCTGTTTGGTTTTTGGTCATTTTCTCCAAAACCACCGGCCCGATTTCAACCAAACCTTCTGCGTTGGACTCCCCTCGGACCCCCAGATGATATATCCGAGTTTGGAGAAATTTGGAGAAATTTTAATTTTTGGTCAAAAAAAAAAAAAAATTTGGTCAAAAAAAGACGACAGGCGCGTACCTGTCGTCTTTTTAAAATCGCCTGTTTGGTTTTTGGTCATTTTCTCCAAAACCACCGGCCCGATTTCAACCAAACCTTCTGCGTTGGACTCCCCTCGGACCCCCAGATGATATATCAGAGTTTGGAGAAATTTTAATTTTTGGTCAAAAAAAAAAAAAAATTGGTCAAAAAAAGACAACAGGCGCGTACCTGTCGTCTTTTTAAAATCGCCTGTTTGGTTTTTGGTCATTTTCTCCAGAACCACCGGCCCGATTTCAACCAAACCTTCTGCGTTGGACTCCCCTCGGACCCCCAGATGATATATCCGAGTTTGGAGAAATTTTAATTTTTGGTCAAAAAAAAAAAAAAAATTGGTCAAAAAAAGACAGGCGCGTACCTGTCGTCTTTTTAAAATCGCCTGTTTGGTTTTTGGTCATTTTCTCCAAAACCACCGGCCCGATTTCAACCAAACCTTCTGCGTTGGACTCCCCTCGGACCCCCAGATGATATATCAGAGTTTGGAAAAAATTAAATTATTGGTCAAAAAAAAAAAAAAAATTTGGTCAAAAAAAGACGACAGGCGCGTACCTGTCGTCTTTTTAAAATCGCCTGTTTGGTTTTTGGTCATTTTCTCCAAAACCACCGGCCCGTTTCAACCAAACCTTCTGCGTTGGACTCCCCTCGGACCCCCAGATGATATATCCGAGTTTGGAGAAATTTTAATTTTTGGTATAAAAAAAAAAAAAAATTGGTCAAAAAAAGACGACAGGCGCGTACCTGTCGTCTTTTTAAAAACGCCTGTTTGGTTTTTGGTCATTTTCTCCAAAACCACCGGCCCGATTTCAACCAAACCTTCTGCGTTGGACTCCCCTCGGACCCCCAGATGATTTATCCGAGTTTGGAGAAATTTTAATTTTTGGTATAAAAAAAAAAAAAATTTGGTCAAAAAAAGACGACAGGCGCGTACCTGTCGTCTTTTTAAAATCGCCTGTTTGGTTTTTGGTCATTTTCTCCAAAACCACCGGCCCGATTTCAACCAAACCTTCTGCGTTGGACTCCCCTCGGACCCCCAGATGATATATCCGAGTTTGGAGAAATTTTGAGAAATTTTAATTTTTGGTCAAAAAAAAAAAAAAAATTGGTCAAAAAAAGACGACAGGCGCGTACCTGTCGTCTTTTTAAAATCGCCTGTTTGGTTTTTGGTCATTTTCTCCAAAACCACCGGCCCGATTTCAACCAAACCTTCTGCGTTGGACTCCCCTCGGACCCCCAGATGATATATCCGAGTTTGGAGAAATTTGGAGAAATTTTAATTTTTGGTCAAAAAAAAAAAAAATTTGGTCAAAAAAAGACGACAGGCGCGTACCTGTCGTCTTTTTAAAATCGCCTGTTTGGTTTTTGGTCATTTTCTCCAAAACCACCGGCCCGATTTCAACCAAACCTTCTGCGTTGGACTCCCCTCGGACCTCCAGATGATATATCCGAGTTTGGAGAAATTTGGAGAAATTTTAATTTTTGGTCAAAAAAAAAAAAAAATTGGTCAAAAAAAGACGACAGGCGCGTACCTGTCGTCTTTTTAAAATCGCCTGTTTGGTTTTTGGTCATTTTCTCCAAAACCACCGGCCCGATTTCAACCAAACCTTCTGCGTTGGACTCCCCTCGGACCCCCAGATGATATATCCGAGTTTGGAGAAATTTGGAGAAATTTTAATTTTTGGTAAAAAAAAAAAAAAAATTTGGTCAAAAAAAGACGACAGGCGCGTACCTGTCGTCTTTTTAAAATCGCCTGTTTGGTTTTTGGTCATTTTCTCCAGAACCACCGGCCCGATTTCAACCAAACCTTCTGCGTTGGACTCCCCTCGGACCCCCAGATGATATATCCGAGTTTGGAGAAATTTTAATTTTTGGTCAAAAAAAAAAAAAAAATTGGTCAAAAAAAGACGACAGGCGCGTACCTGTCGTCTTTTTAAAATCGCCTGTTTGGTTTTTGGTCATTTTCTCCAAAACCACCGGCCCGATTTCAACCAAACCTTCTGCGTTGGACTCCCCTCGGACCCCCAGATGATATATCAGAGTTTGGAAAAAATTAAATTTTTGGTCAAAAAAAAAAAAAAAACTTGGTCAAAAAAAGACGACAGGCGCGTACCTGTCGTCTTTTTAAAATCGCCTGTTTGGTTTTTGGTCATTTTCTCCAAAACCACCGGCCCGTTTCAACCAAACCTTCTGCGTTGGACTCCCCTCGGACCCCCAGATGATATATCCGAGTTTGGAGAAATTTTAATTTTTGGTATAAAAAAAAAAAAAAATTGGTCAAAAAAAGACGACAGGCGCGTACCTGTCGTCTTTTTAAAATCGCCTGTTTGGTTTTTGGTCATTTTCTCCAAAACCACCGGCCCGATTTCAACCAAACCTTCTGCGTTGGACTCCCCTCGGACCCCCAGATGATATATCCGAGTTTGGAGAAATTTGGAGAAATTTTAATTTTTGGTCAAAAAAAAAAAAAAAATTTGGTCAAAAAAAGACGACAGGCGCGTACCTGTCGTCTTTTTAAAATCGCCTGTTTGGTTTTTTGTCATTTTCTCCAAAACCACCGGCCCGATTTCAACCAAACCTTCTGCGTTGGACTCCCCTCGGACCCCCAGATGATATATCCGAGTTTGGAAGAAATTAAATTTTTGGTCAAAAAAAAAAAAAAAAATTTGGTCAAAAAAAGACGACAGGCGCGTACCTGTCGTCTTTTTAAAATCGCCTGTTTGGTTTTTGGTCATTTTCTCCAAAACCACCGGCCCGATTTCAACCAAACCTTCTGCGTTGGACTCCCCTCGGACCCCCAGATGATATATCCGAGTTTGGAGAAATTTGGAGAAATTTTAATTTTTGGTCAAAAAAAAAAAAAAATTTGGTCAAAAAAAGACGACAGGCGCGTACCTGTCGTCTTTTTAAAATCGCCTGTTTGGTTTTTGGTCATTTTCTCCAAAACCACCGGCCCGATTTCAACCAAACCTTCTGCGTTGGACTCCCCTCGGACCCCCAGATGATATATCAGAGTTTGGAAAAAATAAAATTTTTGGTCAAAAAAAAAAAAAAAATTTGGTCAAAAAAAGACGACAGGCGCGTACCTGTCGTCTTTTTAAAATCGCCTGTTTGGTTTTTGGTCATTTTCTCCAAAACCACCGGCCCGATTTCAACCAAACCTTCTGCGTTGGACTCCCCTCGGACCCCCAGATGATATATCCGAGTTTGGAAAAAATTAAATTTTTGGTCAAAAAAAAAAAAAAAAATTTGGTCAAAAAAAGACGACAGGCGCGTACCTGTCGTCCTTTTAAAATCGCCTGTTTGGTTTTTGGTCATTTTCTCCAAAACCACCGGCCCGATTTCAACCAAACCTTCTGCGTTGGACTCCCCTCGGACCTCCAGATGATATATCCGAGTTTGGAGAAATTTGGAGAAATTTGAATTTTTGGTCAAAAAAAAAAAAAAATTGGTCAAAAAAAGACGACAGGCGCGTACCTGTCGTCTTTTTAAAATCGCCTGTTTGGTTTTTGGTCATTTTCTCCAAAACCACCGGCCCGATTTCAACCAAACCTTCTGCGTTGGACTCCCCTCGGACCCCCAGATGATATATCCGAGTTTGGAGAAATTTAAATTTTTGGTAAAAAAAAAAAAAAAATTTGGTCAAAAAAAGACGACAGGCGCGTACCTGTCGTCTTTTTAAAATCGCCTGTTTGGTTTTTGGTCATTTTCTCCAAAACCACCGGCCCGATTTCAACCAAACCTTCTGCGTTGGACTCCCCTCGGACCCCCAGATGATATATCCGAGTTTGGAGAAAATTTAATTTTTGGTCAAAAAAAAAAAAAAATTTGGTCAAAAAAAGACGACAGGCGCGTACCTGTCGTCTTTTTAAAATCGCCTGTTTGGTTTTTGGTCATTTTCTCCAAAACCACCGGCCCGATTTCAACCAAACCTTCTGCGTTGGACTCCCCTCGGACCCCCAGATGATATATCCGAGTTTGGAGAAATTTTAATTTTTGGTATAAAAAAAAAAAAAATTTGGTCAAAAAAAGACGACAGGCGCGTACCTGTCGTCTTTTTAAAATCGCCTGTTTGGTTTTTGGTCATTTTCTCCAAAACCACCGGCCCGATTTCAACCAAACCTTCTGCGTTGGACTCCCCTCGGACCCCCAGATGATATATCCGAGTTTGGAGAAATTTTAATTTTTGGTCAAAAAAAAAAAAAAAATTGGTCAAAAAAAGACGACAGGCGCGTACCTGTCGTCTTTTTAAAATCGCCTGTTTGGTTTTTGGTCATTTTCTCCAAAACCACCGGCCCGATTTCAACCAAACCTTCTGCGTTGGACTCCCCTCGGACCCCCAGATGATATATCCGAGTTTGGAGAAATTTTAATTTTTGGTCAAAAAAAAAAAAAAATTTGGTCAAAAAAAGACGACAGGCGCGTACCTGTCGTCTTTTTAAAATCGCCTGTTTGGTTTTTGGTCATTTTCTCCAAAACCACCGGCCCGATTTCAACCAAACCTTCTGCGTTGGACTCCCCTCGGACCCCCAGATGATATATCCGAGTTTGGAGAAATTTTAATTTTTGGTCAAAAAAAAAAAAAAATTGGTCAAAAAAAGACGACAGGCGCGTACCTGTCGTCTTTTTAAAATCGCCTGTTTGGTTTTTGGTCATTTTCTCCAAAACCACCGGCCCGATTTCAACCAAACCTTCTGCGTTGGACTCCCCTCGGACCCCCAGATGATATATCCGAGTTTGGAGAAATTTTAATTTTTGGTAAAAAAAAAAAAAAAATTTGGTCAAAAAAAGACGACAGGCGCGTACCTGTCGTCTTTTTAAAATCGCCTGTTTGGTTTTTGGTCATTTTCTCCAAAACCACCGGCCCGATTTCAACCAAACCTTCTGCGTTGGACTCCCCTCGGACCCCCAGATGATATATCCGAGTTTGGAGAAATTGAAATTTAATTTTTGGTCAAAAAAAAAAAAAAAAATTGGTCAAAAAAAGACGACAGGCGCGTACCTGTCGTCTTTTTAAAATCGCCTGTTTGGTTTTTGGTCATTTTCTCCAAAACCACCGGCCCGATTTCAACCAAACCTTCTGCGTTGGACTCCCCTCGGACCCCCAGATGATATATCCGAGTTTGGAGAAATTTTAATTTTTGGTCAAAAAAAAAAAAAAAATTGGTCAAAAAAAGACGACAGGCGCGTACCTGTCGTCTTTTTAAAATCGCCTGTTTGGTTTTTGGTCATTTTCTCCAGAACCACCGGCCCGATTTCAACCAAACCTTCTGCGTTGGACTCCCCTCGGACCCCCAGATGATATATCCGAGTTTGGAGAAATTTTAATTTTTGGTCAAAAAAAAAAAAAATTTGGTCAAAAAAAGACAGGCGCGTACCTGTCGTCTTTTTAAAATCGCCTGTTTGGTTTTTGGTCATTTTCTCCAAAACCACCGGCCCGATTTCAACCAAACCTTCTGCGTTGGACTCCCCTCGGACCCCCAGATGATATATCCGAGTTTGGAGAAATTTTAATTTTTGGTCTAAAAAAAAAAAAAAATTGGTCAAAAAAAGACGACAGGCGCGTACCTGTCGTCTTTTTAAAATCGCCTGTTTGGTTTTTGGTCATTTTCTCCAAAACCACCGGCCCGATTTCAACCAAACCTTCTGCGTTGGACTCCCCTCGGACCCCCAGATGATATATCCGAGTTTGGAGAAATTTAAATTTTTGGTATAAAAAAAAAAAAAAATTGGTCAAAAAAAGACGACAGGCGCGTACCTGTCGTCTTTTTAAAATCGCCTGTTTGGTTTTTGGTCATTTTCTCCAAAACCACCGGCCCGATTTCAACCAAACCTTCTGCGTTGGACTCCCCTCGGACCCCCAGATGATATATCCGAGTTTGGAAAAAATTAAATTTTTGGTAAAAAAAAAAAAAAAATTGGTCAAAAAAAGACGACAGGCGCGTACCTGTCGTCTTTTTAAAATCGCCTGTTTGGTTTTTGGTCATTTTCTCCAAAACCACCGGCCCGATTTCAACCAAACCTTCTGCGTTGGACTCCCCTCGGACCCCCAGATGATATATCCGAGTTTGGAGAAATTTTAATTTTTGGTATAAAAAAAAAAAAAATTTGGTCAAAAAAAGACGACAGGCGCGTACCTGTCGTCTTTTTAAAATCGCCTGTTTGGTTTTTGGTCATTTTCTCCAAAACCACCGGCCCGATTTCAACCAAACCTTCTGCGTTGGACTCCCCTCGGACCCCCAGATGATATATCCGAGTTTGGAGAAATTTTAATTTTTGGTATAAAAAAAAAAAAAATTTGGTCAAAAAAAGATGACAGGCGCGTACCTGTCGTCTTTTTAAAATCGCCTGTTTGGTTTTTGGTCATTTTTCTCCAAAACCACCGGCCCGATTTCAACCAAACCTTCTGCGTTGGACTCCCCTCGGACCCCCAGATGATATATCCGAGTTTGGAGAAATTTTAATTTTTGGTCAAAAAAAAAAAAAAATTTGGTCAAAAAAAGACGACAGGCGCGTACCTGTCGTCTTTTTAAAATCGCCTGTTTGGTTTTTGGTCATTTTCTCCAAAACCACCGGCCCGATTTCAACCAAACCTTCTGCGTTGGACTCCCCTCGGACCCCCAGATGATATATCCGAGTTTGGAGAAATTTTAATTTTTGGTCAAAAAAAAAAAAAAAATTTGGTCAAAAAAAGACGACAGGCGCGTACCTGTCGTCTTTTTAAAATCGCCTGTTTGGTTTTTGGTCATTTTCTCCAAAACCACCGGCCCGATTTCAACCAAACCTTCTGCGTTGGACTCCCCTCGGACCCCCAGATGATATATCCGAGTTTGGAGAAATTTTAATTTTTGGTCAAAAAAAAAAAAAAAATTGGTCAAAAAAAGACGACAGGCGCGTACCTGTCGTCTTTTTAAAATCGCCTGTTTGGTTTTTGGTCATTTTCTCCAAAACCACCGGCCCGATTTCAACCAAACCTTCTGCGTTGGACTCCCCTCGGACCCCCAGATGATATATCCGAGTTTGGAGAAATTTTAATTTTTGGTCAAAAAAAAAAAAAAAATTGGTCAAAAAAAGACGACAGGCGCGTACCTGTCGTCTTTTTAAAATCGCCTGTTTGGTTTTTGGTCATTTTCTCCAAAACCACCGGCCCGATTTCAACCAAACCTTCTGCGTTGGACTCCCCTCGGACCCCCAGATGATATATCCGAGTTTGGAGAAATTTTAATTTTTGGTCAAAAAAAAAAAAAAATTTGGTCAAAAAAAGACGACAGGCGCGTACCTGTCGTCTTTTTAAAATCGCCTGTTTGGTTTTTGGTCATTTTCTCCAAAACCACCGGCCCGATTTCAACCAAACCTTCTGCGTTGGACTCCCCTCGGACCCCCAGATGATATATCCGAGTTTGGAGAAATTGAATTTAATTTTTGGTCAAAAAAAAAAAAAAATTTGGTCAAAAAAAGACGACAGGCGCGTACCTGTCGTCTTTTTAAAATCGCCTGTTTGGTTTTTGGTCATTTTCTCCAAAACCACCGGCCCGATTTCAACCAAACCTTCTGCGTTGGACTCCCCTCGGACCCCCAGATGATATATCCGAGTTTGGAGAAATTTTAATTTTTGGTCAAAAAAAAAAAAAAAATTGGTCAAAAAAAGACGACAGGCGCGTACCTGTCGTCTTTTTAAAATCGCCTGTTTGGTTTTTGGTCATTTTCTCCAAAACCACCGGCCCGATTTCAACCAAACCTTCTGCGTTGGACTCCCCTCGGACCCCCAGATGATATATCCGAGTTTGGAGAAATTTTAATTTTTGGTCAAAAAAAAAAAAAATTTGGTCAAAAAAAGACGACAGGCGCGTACCTGTCGTCTTTTTAAAATCGCCTGTTTGGTTTTTGGTCATTTTCTCCAAAACCACCGGCCCGATTTCAACCAAACCTTCTGCGTTGGACTCCCCTCGGACCCCCAGATGATATATCCGAGTTTGGAGAAATTTTAATTTTTGGTCAAAAAAAAAAAAAAAATTGGTCAAAAAAAGACGACAGGCGCGTACCTGTCGTCTTTTTAAAATCGCCTGTTTGGTTTTTGGTCATTTTCTCCAAAACCACCGGCCCGATTTCAACCAAACCTTCTGCGTTGGACTCCCCTCGGACCCCCAGATGATATATCCGAGTTTGGAGAAATTTTAATTTTTGGTCAAAAAAAAAAAAAAATTTGGTCAAAAAAAGACGACAGGCGCGTACCTGTCGTCTTTTTAAAATCGCCTGTTTGGTTTTTGGTCATTTTCTCCAAAACCACCGGCCCGATTTCAACCAAACCTTCTGCGTTGGACTCCCCTCGGACCCCCAGATGATATATCCGAGTTTGGAGAAATTTTAATTTTTGGTCAAAAAAAAAAAAAAATTTGGTCAAAAAAAGACGACAGGCGCGTACCTGTCGTCTTTTTAAAATCGCCTGTTTGGTTTTTGGTCATTTTCTCCAAAACCACCGGCCCGATTTCAACCAAACCTTCTGCGTTGGACTCCCCTCGGACCCCCAGATGATATATCCGAGTTTGGAGAAATTTTAATTTTTGGTCAAAAAAAAAAAAAAAATTTGGTCAAAAAAAGACGACAGGCGCGTACCTGTCGTCTTTTTAAAATCGCCTGTTTGGTTTTTGGTCATTTTCTCCAAAACCACCGGCCCGATTTCAACCAAACCTTCTGCGTTGGACTCCCCTCGGACCCCCAGATGATATATCCGAGTTTGGAGAAATTTTAATTTTTGGTCAAAAAAAAAAAAAAAATTTGGTCAAAAAAAGACGACAGGCGCGTACCTGTCGTCTTTTTAAAATCGCCTGTTTGGTTTTTGGTCATTTTCTCCAAAACCACCGGCCCGATTTCAACCAAACCTTCTGCGTTGGACTCCCCTCGGACCCCCAGATGATATATCCGAGTTTGGAGAAATTTTAATTTTTGGTAAAAAAAAAAAAAAAATTTGGTCAAAAAAAGACGACAGGCGCGTACCTGTCGTCTTTTTAAAATCGCCTGTTTGGTTTTTGGTCATTTTCTCCAAAACCACCGGCCCGATTTCAACCAAACCTTCTGCGTTGGACTCCCCTCGGACCCCCAGATGATATATCCGAGTTTGGAGAAATTTTAATTTTTGGTCAAAAAAAAAAAAAAAATTGGTCAAAAAAAGACGACAGGCGCGTACCTGTCGTCTTTTTAAAATCGCCTGTTTGGTTTTTGGTCATTTTCTCCAAAACCACCGGCCCGATTTCAACCAAACCTTCTGCGTTGGACTCCCCTCGGACCCCCAGATGATATATCCGAGTTTGGAGAAATTTAATTTTTGGTCAAAAAAAAAAAAAAATTTGGTCAAAAAAAGACGACAGGCGCGTACCTGTCGTCTTTTTAAAATCGCCTGTTTGGTTTTTGGTCATTTTCTCCAAAACCACCGGCCCGATTTCAACCAAACCTTCTGCGTTGGACTCCCCTCGGACCCCCAGATGATATATCCGAGTTTGGAGAAATTTAATTTTTGGTCAAAAAAAAAAAAAAAATTTGGTCAAAAAAAGACGACAGGCGCGTACCTGTCGTCTTTTTAAAATCGCCTGTTTGGTTTTTGGTCATTTTCTCCAAAACCACCGGCCCGATTTCAACCAAACCTTCTGCGTTGGACTCCCCTCGGACCCCCAGATGATATATCCGAGTTTGGAGAAATTTTAATTTTTGGTCAAAAAAAAAAAAAAAATTTGGTCAAAAAAAGACGACAGGCGCGTATCTGTCGTCTTTTTAAAATCGCCTGTTTGGTTTTTGGTCATTTTCTCCAAAACCACCGGCCCGATTTCAACCAAACCTTCTGCGTTGGACTCCCCTCGGACCCCCAGATGATATATCCGAGTTTGGAAATCAAATTTAATTTTTGGTCAAAAAAAAAAAAAAATTTGGTCAAAAAAAGACGACAGGCGCGTACCTGTCGTCTTTTTAAAATCGCCTGTTTGGTTTTTGGTCATTTTCTCCAAAACCACCGGCCCGATTTCAACCAAACCTTCTGCGTTGGACTCCCCTCGGACCCCCAGATGATATATCCGAGTTTGGAGAAATTTTAATTTTTGGTCAAAAAAAAAAAAAAAATTGGTCAAAAAAAGACGACAGGCGCGTACCTGTCGTCTTTTTAAAATCGCCTGTTTGGTTTTTGGTCATTTTCTCCAAAACCACCGGCCCGATTTCAACCAAACCTTCTGCGTTGGACTCCCCTCGGACCCCCAGATGATATATCCGAGTTTGGAGAAATTTTAATTTTTGGTCAAAAAAAAAAAAAAATTTGGTCAAAAAAAGACGACAGGCGCGTACCTGTCGTCTTTTTAAAATCGCCTGTTTGGTTTTTGGTCATTTTCTCCAAAACCACCGGCCCGATTTCAACCAAACCTTCTGCGTTGGACTCCCCTCGGACCCCCAGATGATATATCCGAGTTTGGAGAAAATTTAAATTTTTGGTCAAAAAAAAAAAAAAAATTTGGTCAAAAAAAGACGACAGGCGCGTACCTGTCGTCTTTTTAAAATCGCCTGTTTGGTTTTTGGTCATTTTCTCCAAAACCACCGGCCCGATTTCAACCAAACCTTCTGCGTTGGACTCCCCTCGGACCCCCAGATGATATATCCGAGTTTGGAGAAAATTTAATTTTTGGTCAAAAAAAAAAAAAAAATTTGGTCAAAAAAAGACGACAGGCGCGTACCTGTCGTCTTTTTAAAATCGCCTGTTTGGTTTTTGGTCATTTTCTCCAAAACCACCGGCCCGATTTCAACCAAACCTTCTGCGTTGGACTCCCCTCGGACCCCCAGATGATATATCCGAGTTTGGAGAAATTTTAATTTTTGGTCAAAAAAAAAAAAAAATTTGGTCAAAAAAAGACGACAGGCGCGTACCTGTCGTCTTTTTAAAATCGCCTGTTTGGTTTTTGGTCATTTTCTCCAAAACCACCGGCCCGATTTCAACCAAACCTTCTGCGTTGGACTCCCCTCGGACCCCCAGATGATATATCCGAGTTTGGAGAAATTTTAATTTTTGGTAAAAAAAAAAAAAAAATTTGGTCAAAAAAAGACGACAGGCGCGTACCTGTCGTCTTTTTAAAATCGCCTGTTTGGTTTTTGGTCATTTTCTCCAAAACCACCGGCCCGATTTCAACCAAACCTTCTGCGTTGGACTCCCCTCGGACCCCCAGATGATATATCCGAGTTTGGAGAAATTTAAATTTTTGGTCAAAAAAAAAAAAAAAATTTGGTCAAAAAAAGACGACAGGCGCGTACCTGTCGTCTTTTTAAAATCGCCTGTTTGGTTTTTGGTCATTTTCTCCAAAACCACCGGCCCGATTTCAACCAAACCTTCTGCGTTGGACTCCCCTCGGACCCCCAGATGATATATCCGAGTTTGGAGAAATTTTAATTTTTGGTAAAAAAAAAAAAAAAATTGGTCAAAAAAAGACGACAGGCGCGTACCTGTCGTCTTTTTAAAATCGCCTGTTTGGTTTTTGGTCATTTTCTCCAAAACCACCGGCCCGATTTCAACCAAACCTTCTGCGTTGGACTCCCCTCGGACCCCCAGATGATATATCCGAGTTTGGAGAAAATTTAATTTTTGGTCAAAAAAAAAAAAAAAATTTGGTCAAAAAAAGACGACAGGCGCGTACCTGTCGTCTTTTTAAAATCGCCTGTTTGGTTTTTGGTCATTTTCTCCAAAACCACCGGCCCGATTTCAACCAAACCTTCTGCGTTGGACTCCCCTCGGACCCCCAGATGATATATCCGAGTTTGGAGAAATTTTAATTTTTGGTCAAAAAAAAAAAAAAAATTGGTCAAAAAAAGACGACAGGCGCGTACCTGTCGTCTTTTTAAAATCGCCTGTTTGGTTTTTGGTCATTTTCTCCAAAACCACCGGCCCGATTTCAACCAAACCTTCTGCGTTGGACTCCCCTCGGACCCCCAGATGATATATCCGAGTTTGGAGAAATTTTAATTTTTGGTCAAAAAAAAAAAAAAATTTGGTCAAAAAAAGACGACAGGCGCGTACCTGTCGTCTTTTTAAAATCGCCTGTTTGGTTTTTGGTCATTTTCTCCAAAACCACCGGCCCGATTTCAACCAAACCTTCTGCGTTGGACTCCCCTCGGACCCCCAGATGATATATCCGAGTTTGGAAGAAATTTAAATTTTTGGTAAAAAAAAAAAAAAAATTTGGTCAAAAAAAGACGACAGGCGCGTACCTGTCGTCTTTTTAAAATCGCCTGTTTGGTTTTTGGTCATTTTCTCCAAAACCACCGGCCCGATTTCAACCAAACCTTCTGCGTTGGACTCCCCTCGGACCCCCAGATGATATATCCGAGTTTGGAGAAATTTTAATTTTTGGTCAAAAAAAAAAAAAAAATTTGGTCAAAAAAAGACGACAGGCGCGTACCTGTCGTCTTTTTAAAATCGCCTGTTTGGTTTTTGGTCATTTTCTCCAAAACCACCGGCCCGATTTCAACCAAACCTTCTGCGTTGGACTCCCCTCGGACCCCCAGATGATATATCCGAGTTTGGAGAAATTTTAATTTTTGGTCAAAAAAAAAAAAAAATTTGGTCAAAAAAAGACGACAGGCGCGTACCTGTCGTCTTTTTAAAATCGCCTGTTTGGTTTTTGGTCATTTTCTCCAAAACCACCGGCCCGATTTCAACCAAACCTTCTGCGTTGGACTCCCCTCGGACCCCCAGATGATATATCCGAGTTTGGAGAAATTTTAATTTTTGGTCAAAAAAAAAAAAAAATTTGGTCAAAAAAAGACGACAGGCGCGTACCTGTCGTCTTTTTAAAATCGCCTGTTTGGTTTTTGGTCATTTTCTCCAAAACCACCGGCCCGATTTCAACCAAACCTTCTGCGTTGGACTCCCCTCGGACCCCCAGATGATATATCCGAGTTTGGAGAAATTTTAATTTTTGGTCAAAAAAAAAAAAAAAATTTGGTCAAAAAAAGACGACAGGCGCGTACCTGTCGTCTTTTTAAAATCGCCTGTTTGGTTTTTGGTCATTTTCTCCAAAACCACCGGCCCGATTTCAACCAAACCTTCTGCGTTGGACTCCCCTCGGACCCCCAGATGATATATCCGAGTTTGGAGAAATTTTAATTTTTGGTCAAAAAAAAAAAAAAAATTGGTCAAAAAAAGACGACAGGCGCGTACCTGTCGTCTTTTTAAAATCGCCTGTTTGGTTTTTGGTCATTTTCTCCAAAACCACCGGCCCGATTTCAACCAAACCTTCTGCGTTGGACTCCCCTCGGACCCCCAGATGATATATCCGAGTTTGGAGAAATTTAATTTTTTGTATAAAAAAAAAAAAAAATTGGTCAAAAAAAGACGACAGGCGCGTACCTGTCGTCTTTTTAAAATCGCCTGTTTGGTTTTTGGTCATTTTCTCCAAAACCACCGGCCCGATTTCAACCAAACCTTCTGCGTTGGACTCCCCTCGGACCCCCAGATGATATATCCGAGTTTGGAGAAATTTGGAGAAATTTTAATTTTTGGTCAAAAAAAAAAAAAAATTTGGTCAAAAAAAGACGACAGGCGCGTACCTGTCGTCTTTTTAAAATCGCCTGTTTGGTTTTTGGTCATTTTCTCCAAAACCACCGGCCCGATTTCAACCAAACCTTCTGCGTTGGACTCCCCTCGGACCCCCAGATGATATATCCGAGTTTGGAGAAATTTTAATTTTTGGTCAAAAAAAAAAAAAAATTTGGTCAAAAAAAGACGACAGGCGCGTACCTGTCGTCTTTTTAAAATCGCCTGTTTGGTTTTTGGTCATTTTCTCCAAAACCACCGGCCCGATTTCAACCAAACCTTCTGCGTTGGACTCCCCTCGGACCCCCAGATGATATATCCGAGTTTGGAGAAATTTTAATTTTTGGTCAAAAAAAAAAAAAAATTTGGTCAAAAAAAGACGACAGGCGCGTACCTGTCGTCTTTTTAAAATCGCCTGTTTGGTTTTTGGTCATTTTCTCCAAAACCACCGGCCCGATTTCAACCAAACCTTCTGCGTTGGACTCCCCTCGGACCCCCAGATGATATATCCGAGTTTGGAGAAATTTTAATTTTTGGTAAAAAAAAAAAAAAAATTTGGTCAAAAAAAGACGACAGGCGCGTACCTGTCGTCTTTTTAAAATCGCCTGTTTGGTTTTTGGTCATTTTCTCCAAAACCACCGGCCCGATTTCAACCAAACCTTCTGCGTTGGACTCCCCTCGGACCCCCAGATGATATATCCGAGTTTGGAGAAATTTTAATTTTTGGTATAAAAAAAAAAAAAATTTGGTCAAAAAAAGACGACAGGCGCGTACCTGTCGTCTTTTTAAAATCGCCTGTTTGGTTTTTGGTCATTTTCTCCAAAACCACCGGCCCGATTTCAACCAAACCTTCTGCGTTGGACTCCCCTCGGACCCCCAGATGATATATCCGAGTTTGGAGAAATTTTAATTTTTGGTCAAAAAAAAAAAAAAATTTGGTCAAAAAAAGACGACAGGCGCGTACCTGTCGTCTTTTTAAAATCGCCTGTTTGGTTTTTGGTCATTTTCTCCAAAACCACCGGCCCGATTTCAACCAAACCTTCTGCGTTGGACTCCCCTCGGACCCCCAGATGATATATCCGAGTTTGGAGAAATTTTAATTTTTGGTAAAAAAAAAAAAAAAATTTGGTCAAAAAAAGACGACAGGCGCGTACCTGTCGTCTTTTTAAAATCGCCTGTTTGGTTTTTGGTCATTTTCTCCAAAACCACCGGCCCGATTTCAACCAAACCTTCTGCGTTGGACTCCCCTCGGACCCCCAGATGATATATCCGAGTTTGGAGAAATTTTAATTTTTGGTAAAAAAAAAAAAAAATTTGGTCAAAAAAAGACGACAGGCGCGTACCTGTCGTCTTTTTAAAATCGCCTGTTTGGTTTTTGGTCATTTTCTCCAAAACCACCGGCCCGATTTCAACCAAACCTTCTGCGTTGGACTCCCCTCGGACCCCCAGATGATATATCCGAGTTTGGAGAAATTTTAATTTTTGGTCAAAAAAAAAAAAAAAATTTGGTCAAAAAAAGACGACAGGCGCGTACCTGTCGTCTTTTTAAAATCGCCTGTTTGGTTTTTGGTCATTTTCTCCAAAACCACCGGCCCGATTTCAACCAAACCTTCTGCGTTGGACTCCCCTCGGACCCCCAGATGATATATCCGAGTTTGGAGAAATTTTAATTTTTGGTCAAAAAAAAAAAAAAATTGGTCAAAAAAAGACGACAGGCGCGTACCTGTCGTCTTTTTAAAATCGCCTGTTTGGTTTTTGGTCATTTTCTCCAAAACCACCGGCCCGATTTCAACCAAACCTTCTGCGTTGGACTCCCCTCGGACCCCCAGATGATATATCCGAGTTTGGAGAAATTTGAGAAATTTTAATTTTTGGTCAAAAAAAAAAAAAAATTGGTCAAAAAAAGACGACAGGCGCGTACCTGTCGTCTTTTTAAAATCGCCTGTTTGGTTTTTGGTCATTTTCTCCAAAACCACCGGCCCGATTTCAACCAAACCTTCTGCGTTGGACTCCCCTCGGACCCCCAGATGATATATCCGAGTTTGGAGAAATTTTAATTTTTGGTCAAAAAAAAAAAAAAAATTGGTCAAAAAAAGACGACAGGCGCGTACCTGTCGTCTTTTTAAAATCGCCTGTTTGGTTTTTGGTCATTTTCTCCAAAACCACCGGCCCGATTTCAACCAAACCTTCTGCGTTGGACTCCCCTCGGACCCCCAGATGATATATCCGAGTTTGGAGAAATTTTAATTTTTGGTAAAAAAAAAAAAAAAATTTGGTCAAAAAAAGACGACAGGCGCGTACCTGTCGTCTTTTTAAAATCGCCTGTTTGGTTTTTGGTCATTTTCTCCAAAACCACCGGCCCGATTTCAACCAAACCTTCTGCGTTGGACTCCCCTCGGACCCCCAGATGATATATCCGAGTTTGGAGAAATTTGGAGAAATTTAATTTTGGTCAAAAAAAAAAAAAAAATTGGTCAAAAAAAGACGACAGGCGCGTACCTGTCGTCTTTTTAAAATCGCCTGTTTGGTTTTTGGTCATTTTCTCCAAAACCACCGGCCCGATTTCAACCAAACCTTCTGCGTTGGACTCCCCTCGGACCCCAGATGATATATCCGAGTTTGGAAAAATTTTAATTTTTGGTAAAAAAAAAAAAAAAAATTGGTCAAAAAAAGACGACAGGCGCGTACCTGTCGTCTTTTTAAAATCGCCTGTTTGGTTTTTGGTCATTTTCTCCAAAACCACCGGCCCGATTTCAACCAAACCTTCTGCGTTGGACTCCCCTCGGACCCCCAGATGATATATCCGAGTTTGGAGAAATTTTAATTTTTGGTCAAAAAAAAAAAAAAATTGGTCAAAAAAAGCGACAGGCGCGTACCTGTCGTCTTTTTAAAATCGCCTGTTTGGTTTTTGGTCATTTTCTCCAAAACCACCGGCCCGATTTCAACCAAACCTTCTGCGTTGGACTCCCCTCGGACCCCAGATGATATATCCGAGTTTGGAGAAATTTTAATTTTTGGTCAAAAAAAAAAAAAAAATTTGGTCAAAAAAGACGACAGGCGCGTACCTGTCGTCTTTTTAAAATCGCCTGTTTGGTTTTTGGTCATTTTCTCCAAAACCACCGGCCCGATTTCAACCAAACCTTCTGCGTTGGACTCCCCTCGGACCCCCAGATGATATATCCGAGTTTGGAGAAATTTAAATTTTTGGTCAAAAAAAAAAAAAATTGGTCAAAAAAAGACGACAGGCGCGTACCTGTCGTCTTTTTAAAATCGCCTGTTTGGTTTTTGGTCATTTTCTCCAAAACCACCGGGCCCGATTTCAACCAAACCTTCTGCGTTGGACTCCCCTCGGACCCCCAGATGATATATCCGAGTTTGGAGAAATTTTAATTTTTGGTCAAAAAAAAAAAAAAAATTGGTCAAAAAAAGACGACAGGCGCGTACCTGTCGTCTTTTTAAAATCGCCTGTTTGGTTTTTGGTCATTTTCTCCAAAACCACCGGCCCGATTTCAACCAAACCTTCTGCGTTGGACTCCCCTCGGACCCCAGATGATATATCCGAGTTTGGAGAAATTTTAATTTTTGGTCAAAAAAAAAAAAAAATTTGGTCAAAAAAGACGACAGGCGCGTACCTGTCGTCTTTTTAAAATCGCCTGTTTGGTTTTTGGTCATTTTCTCCAAAACCACCGGCCCGATTTCAACCAAACCTTCTGCGTTGGACTCCCCTCGGACCCCCAGATGATATATCAGAGTTTGGAAAAAATTAAATTTTTGGTCAAAAAAAAAAAAAAATTTGGTCAAAAAAAAGACGACAGGCGCGTACCTGTCGTCTTTTTAAAATCGCCTGTTTGGTTTTTGGTCATTTTCTCCAAAACCACCGGCCCGATTTCAACCAAACCTTCTGCGTTGGACTCCCCTCGGACCCCCAGATGATATATCCGAGTTTGGAGAAATTTTAATTTTTGGTAAAAAAAAAAAAAAAATTGGTCAAAAAAAGACGACAGGCGCGTACCTGTCGTCTTTTTAAAATCGCCTGTTTGGTTTTTGGTCATTTTCTCCAAAACCACCGGCCCGATTTCAACCAAACCTTCTGCGTTGGACTCCCCTCGGACCCCCAGATGATATATCCGAGTTTGGAGAAATTTTAATTTTTGGTCAAAAAAAAAAAAAAAATTGGTCAAAAAAAGACGACAGGCGCGTACCTGTCGTCTTTTTAAAATCGCCTGTTTGGTTTTTGGTCATTTTCTCCAAAACCACCGGCCCGATTTCAACCAAACCTTCTGCGTTGGACTCCCCTCGGACCCCCAGATGATATATCCGAGTTTGGAGAATTTGAAATTTAATTTTTGGTCAAAAAAAAAAAAAAAATTGGTCAAAAAAAGACGACAGGCGCGTACCTGTCGTCTTTTTAAAATCGCCTGTTTGGTTTTTGGTCATTTTCTCCAAAACCACCGGCCCGATTTCAACCAAACCTTCTGCGTTGGACTCCCCTCGGACCCCCAGATGATATATCCGAGTTTGGAGAAAATTTAATTTTTGGTCAAAAAAAAAAAAAAATTGGTCAAAAAAGACGACAGGCGCGTACCTGTCGTCTTTTTAAAATCGCCTGTTTGGTTTTTGGTCATTTTCTCCAAAACCACCGGCCCGATTTCAACCAAACCTTCTGCGTTGGACTCCCCTCGGACCCCCAGATGATATATCCGAGTTTGGAGAAATTTTAATTTTTGGTCAAAAAAAAAAAAAAATTGGTCAAAAAAAGACGACAGGCGCGTACCTGTCGTCTTTTTAAAATCGCCTGTTTGGTTTTTGGTCATTTTCTCCAAAACCACCGGCCCGATTTCAACCAAACCTTCTGCGTTGGACTCCCCTCGGACCCCCAGATGATATATCCGAGTTTGGAGAAATTTGGAGAATTTTAATTTTTGGTCAAAAAAAAAAAAAAAATTTGGTCAAAAAAAGACGACAGGCGCGTACCTGTCGTCTTTTTAAAATCGCCTGTTTGGTTTTTGGTCATTTTCTCCAAAACCACCGGCCCGATTTCAACCAAACCTTCTGCGTTGGACTCCCCTCGGACCCCCAGATGATATATCCGAGTTTGGAGAAATTTTAATTTTTGGTCAAAAAAAAAAAAAAATTGGTCAAAAAAAGACGACAGGCGCGTACCTGTCGTCTTTTTAAAATCGCCTGTTTGGTTTTTGGTCATTTTCTCCAAAACCACCGGCCCGATTTCAACCAAACCTTCTGCGTTGGACTCCCCTCGGACCCCCAGATGATATATCCGAGTTTGGAGAAATTTGGAGAAATTTTAATTTTTGGTCAAAAAAAAAAAAAAATTGGTCAAAAAAAGACGACAGGCGCGTACCTGTCGTCTTTTTAAAATCGCCTGTTTGGTTTTTGGTCATTTTCTCCAAAACCACCGGCCCGATTTCAACCAAACCTTCTGCGTTGGACTCCCCTCGGACCCCCAGATGATATATCCGAGTTTGGAGAAAATTTAATTTTTGGTCAAAAAAAAAAAAAAAATTGGTCAAAAAAAGACGACAGGCGCGTACCTGTCGTCTTTTTAAAATCGCCTGTTTGGTTTTTGGTCATTTTCTCCAAAACCACCGGCCCGATTTCAACCAAACCTTCTGCGTTGGACTCCCCTCGGACCCCCAGATGATATATCCGAGTTTGGAGAAATTTAATTTTTGGTCAAAAAAAAAAAAAAATTGGTCAAAAAAAGACGACAGGCGCGTACCTGTCGTCTTTTTAAAATCGCCTGTTTGGTTTTTGGTCATTTTCTCCAAAACCACCGGCCCGATTTCAACCAAACCTTCTGCGTTGGACTCCCCTCGGACCCCCAGATGATATATCCGAGTTTGGAGAAATTTTAATTTTTGGTAAAAAAAAAAAAAAAATTGGTCAAAAAAAGACGACAGGCGCGTACCTGTCGTCTTTTTAAAATCGCCTGTTTGGTTTTTGGTCATTTTCTCCAAAACCACCGGCCCGATTTCAACCAAACCTTCTGCGTTGGACTCCCCTCGGACCCCCAGATGATATATCCGAGTTTGGAGAATTGGAGAAATTTAATTTTTGGTCAAAAAAAAAAAAAAATTGGTCAAAAAAAGACGACAGGCGCGTACCTGTCGTCTTTTTAAAATCGCCTGTTTGGTTTTTGGTCATTTTCTCCAAAACCACCGGCCCGATTTCAACCAAACCTTCTGCGTTGGACTCCCCTCGGACCCCCAGATGATATATCCGAGTTTGGAGAAATTTTAATTTTTGGTCAAAAAAAAAAAAAAAATTGGTCAAAAAAAGACGACAGGCGCGTACCTGTCGTCTTTTTAAAATCGCCTGTTTGGTTTTTGGTCATTTTCTCCAAAACCACCGGCCCGATTTCAACCAAACCTTCTGCGTTGGACTCCCCTCGGACCCCCAGATGATATATCCGAGTTTGGAGAAATTTTAATTTTTGGTCAAAAAAAAAAAAAAAATTGGTCAAAAAAAGACGACAGGCGCGTACCTGTCGTCTTTTTAAAATCGCCTGTTTGGTTTTTGGTCATTTTCTCCAAAACCACCGGCCCGATTTCAACCAAACCTTCTGCGTTGGACTCCCCTCGGACCCCCAGATGATATATCCGAGTTTGGAGAAATTTTAATTTTTGGTAAAAAAAAAAAAAAAATTTGGTCAAAAAAAGACGACAGGCGCGTACCTGTCGTCTTTTTAAAATCGCCTGTTTGGTTTTTGGTCATTTTCTCCAAAACCACCGGCCCGATTTCAACCAAACCTTCTGCGTTGGACTCCCCTCGGACCCCCAGATGATATATCCGAGTTTGGAGAAATTTGGAGAAATTTAATTTTTGGTCAAAAAAAAAAAAAAATTGGTCAAAAAAAGACGACAGGCGCGTACCTGTCGTCTTTTTAAAATCGCCTGTTTGGTTTTTGGTCATTTTCTCCAAAACCACCGGCCCGATTTCAACCAAACCTTCTGCGTTGGACTCCCCTCGGACCCCCAGATGATATATCCGAGTTTGGAGAAATTTTAATTTTTGGTCAAAAAAAAAAAAAAATTGGTCAAAAAAAGACGACAGGCGCGTACCTGTCGTCTTTTTAAAATCGCCTGTTTGGTTTTTGGTCATTTTCTCCAAAACCACCGGCCCGATTTCAACCAAACCTTCTGCGTTGGACTCCCCTCGGACCCCCAGATGATATATCCGAGTTTGGAGAAATTTTAATTTTTGGTCAAAAAAAAAAAAAAAATTGGTCAAAAAAAGACGACAGGCGCGTACCTGTCGTCTTTTTAAAATCGCCTGTTTGGTTTTTGGTCATTTTCTCCAAAACCACCGGCCCGATTTCAACCAAACCTTCTGCGTTGGACTCCCCTCGGACCCCCAGATGATATATCCGAGTTTGGAGAAATTTTAATTTTTGGTCAAAAAAAAAAAAAAAATTTGGTCAAAAAAAGACGACAGGCGCGTACCTGTCGTCTTTTTAAAATCGCCTGTTTGGTTTTTGGTCATTTTCTCCAAAACCACCGGCCCGATTTCAACCAAACCTTCTGCGTTGGACTCCCCTCGGACCCCCAGATGATATATCCGAGTTTGGAGAAATTTTAATTTTTGGTCAAAAAAAAAAAAAAAATTGGTCAAAAAAAGACGACAGGCGCGTACCTGTCGTCTTTTTAAAATCGCCTGTTTGGTTTTTGGTCATTTTCTCCAAAACCACCGGCCCGATTTCAACCAAACCTTCTGCGTTGGACTCCCCTCGGACCCCCAGATGATATATCCGAGTTTGGAGAAATTTTAATTTTTGGTCAAAAAAAAAAAAAAAATTGGTCAAAAAAAGACGACAGGCGCGTACCTGTCGTCTTTTTAAAATCGCCTGTTTGGTTTTTGGTCATTTTCTCCAAAACCACCGGCCCGATTTCAACCAAACCTTCTGCGTTGGACTCCCCTCGGACCCCCAGATGATATATCCGAGTTTGGAGAAATTTTAATTTTTGGTCAAAAAAAAAAAAAAAATTGGTCAAAAAAAGACGACAGGCGCGTACCTGTCGTCTTTTTAAAATCGCCTGTTTGGTTTTTGGTCATTTTCTCCAAAACCACCGGCCCGATTTCAACCAAACCTTCTGCGTTGGACTCCCCTCGGACCCCCAGATGATATATCCGAGTTTGGAGAAATTTTAATTTTTGGTCAAAAAAAAAAAAAAAATTGGTCAAAAAAAGACGACAGGCGCGTACCTGTCGTCTTTTTAAAATCGCCTGTTTGGTTTTTGGTCATTTTCTCCAAAACCACCGGCCCGATTTCAACCAAACCTTCTGCGTTGGACTCCCCTCGGACCCCCAGATGATATATCCGAGTTTGGAGAAATTTTAATTTTTGGTCAAAAAAAAAAAAAAAATTGGTCAAAAAAAGACGACAGGCGCGTACCTGTCGTCTTTTTAAAATCGCCTGTTTGGTTTTTGGTCATTTTCTCCAAAACCACCGGCCCGATTTCAACCAAACCTTCTGCGTTGGACTCCCCTCGGACCCCCAGATGATATATCCGAGTTTGGAGAAATTTTAATTTTTGGTCAAAAAAAAAAAAAAATTTGGTCAAAAAAAGACGACAGGCGCGTACCTGTCGTCTTTTTAAAATCGCCTGTTTGGTTTTTGGTCATTTTCTCCAAAACCACCGGCCCGATTTCAACCAAACCTTCTGCGTTGGACTCCCCTCGGACCCCCAGATGATATATCCGAGTTTGGAGAAATTTTAATTTTTGGTCAAAAAAAAAAAAAAAATTGGTCAAAAAAAGACGACAGGCGCGTACCTGTCGTCTTTTTAAAATCGCCTGTTTGGTTTTTGGTCATTTTCTCCAAAACCACCGGCCCGATTTCAACCAAACCTTCTGCGTTGGACTCCCCTCGGACCCCCAGATGATATATCCGAGTTTGGAGAAATTTTAATTTTTGGTCAAAAAAAAAAAAAAAATTGGTCAAAAAAAGACGACAGGCGCGTACCTGTCGTCTTTTTAAAATCGCCTGTTTGGTTTTTGGTCATTTTCTCCAAAACCACCGGCCCGATTTCAACCAAACCTTCTGCGTTGGACTCCCCTCGGACCCCCAGATGATATATCCGAGTTTGGAGAAATTTTAATTTTTGGTCAAAAAAAAAAAAAAAATGGTCAAAAAAAGACGACAGGCGCGTACCTGTCGTCTTTTTAAAATCGCCTGTTTGGTTTTTGGTCATTTTCTCCAAAACCACCGGCCCGATTTCAACCAAACCTTCTGCGTTGGACTCCCCTCGGACCCCCAGATGATATATCCGAGTTTGGAGAAATTTTAATTTTTGGTAAAAAAAAAAAAAAAATTGGTCAAAAAAAGACGACAGGCGCGTACCTGTCGTCTTTTTAAAATCGCCTGTTTGGTTTTTGGTCATTTTCTCCAAAACCACCGGCCCGATTTCAACCAAACCTTCTGCGTTGGACTCCCCTCGGACCCCCAGATGATATATCCGAGTTTGGAGAAATTTTAATTTTTGGTCAAAAAAAAAAAAAAATTTGGTCAAAAAAAGACGACAGGCGCGTACCTGTCGTCTTTTTAAAATCGCCTGTTTGGTTTTTGGTCATTTTCTCCAAAACCACCGGCCCGATTTCAACCAAACCTTCTGCGTTGGACTCCCCTCGGACCCCCAGATGATATATCCGAGTTTGGAGAAATTTTAATTTTTGGTCAAAAAAAAAAAAAAATTTGGTCAAAAAAAGACGACAGGCGCGTACCTGTCGTCTTTTTAAAATCGCCTGTTTGGTTTTTGGTCATTTTCTCCAAAACCACCGGCCCGATTTCAACCAAACCTTCTGCGTTGGACTCCCCTCGGACCCCCAGATGATATATCCGAGTTTGGAGAAATTTTAATTTTTGGTAAAAAAAAAAAAAAAATTGGTCAAAAAAAGACGACAGGCGCGTACCTGTCGTCTTTTTAAAATCGCCTGTTTGGTTTTTGGTCATTTTCTCCAAAACCACCGGCCCGATTTCAACCAAACCTTCTGCGTTGGACTCCCCTCGGACCCCCAGATGATATATCCGAGTTTGGAGAAATTTTAATTTTTGGTCAAAAAAAAAAAAAAAATTGGTCAAAAAAAGACGACAGGCGCGTACCTGTCGTCTTTTTAAAATCGCCTGTTTGGTTTTTGGTCATTTTCTCCAAAACCACCGGCCCGATTTCAACCAAACCTTCTGCGTTGGACTCCCCTCGGACCCCCAGATGATATATCCGAGTTTGGAGAAATTTTAATTTTTGGTCAAAAAAAAAAAAAAATTGGTCAAAAAAAGACGACAGGCGCGTACCTGTCGTCTTTTTAAAATCGCCTGTTTGGTTTTTGGTCATTTTCTCCAAAACCACCGGCCCGATTTCAACCAAACCTTCTGCGTTGGACTCCCCTCGGACCCCCAGATGATATATCCGAGTTTGGAGAAATTTTAATTTTTGGTCAAAAAAAAAAAAAAATTTGGTCAAAAAAAGACGACAGGCGCGTACCTGTCGTCTTTTTAAAATCGCCTGTTTGGTTTTTGGTCATTTTCTCCAAAACCACCGGCCCGATTTCAACCAAACCTTCTGCGTTGGACTCCCCTCGGACCCCCAGATGATATATCCGAGTTTGGAGAAATTTTAATTTTTGGTCAAAAAAAAAAAAAAATTTGGTCAAAAAAAGACGACAGGCGCGTACCTGTCGTCTTTTTAAAATCGCCTGTTTGGTTTTTGGTCATTTTCTCCAAAACCACCGGCCCGATTTCAACCAAACCTTCTGCGTTGGACTCCCCTCGGACCCCCAGATGATATATCCGAGTTTGGAGAAATTTTAATTTTTGGTCAAAAAAAAAAAAAAATTTGGTCAAAAAAAGACGACAGGCGCGTACCTGTCGTCTTTTTAAAATCGCCTGTTTGGTTTTTGGTCATTTTCTCCAAAACCACCGGCCCGATTTCAACCAAACCTTCTGCGTTGGACTCCCCTCGGACCCCCAGATGATATATCCGAGTTTGGAGAAATTTTAATTTTTGGTCAAAAAAAAAAAAAAATTTGGTCAAAAAAAGACGACAGGCGCGTACCTGTCGTCTTTTTAAAATCGCCTGTTTGGTTTTTGGTCATTTTCTCCAAAACCACCGGCCCGATTTCAACCAAACCTTCTGCGTTGGACTCCCCTCGGACCCCCAGATGATATATCCGAGTTTGGAGAAATTTTAATTTTTGGTCAAAAAAAAAAAAAAAATTTGGTCAAAAAAAGACGACAGGCGCGTACCTGTCGTCTTTTTAAAATCGCCTGTTTGGTTTTTGGTCATTTTCTCCAAAACCACCGGCCCGATTTCAACCAAACCTTCTGCGTTGGACTCCCCTCGGACCCCCAGATGATATATCCGAGTTTGGAGAAATTTTAATTTTTGGTCAAAAAAAAAAAAAAAATTGGTCAAAAAAAGACGACAGGCGCGTACCTGTCGTCTTTTTAAAATCGCCTGTTTGGTTTTTGGTCATTTTCTCCAAAACCACCGGCCCGATTTCAACCAAACCTTCTGCGTTGGACTCCCCTCGGACCCCCAGATGATATATCCGAGTTTGGAGAAATTTTAATTTTTGGTCAAAAAAAAAAAAAAATTGGTCAAAAAAAGACGACAGGCGCGTACCTGTCGTCTTTTTAAAATCGCCTGTTTGGTTTTTGGTCATTTTCTCCAAAACCACCGGCCCGATTTCAACCAAACCTTCTGCGTTGGACTCCCCTCGGACCCCCAGATGATATATCCGAGTTTGGAGAAATTTTAATTTTTGGTAAAAAAAAAAAAAAAATTTGGTAAAAAAAAGACGACAGGCGCGTACCTGTCGTCTTTTTAAAATCGCCTGTTTGGTTTTTGGTCATTTTCTCCAAAACCACCGGCCCGATTTCAACCAAACCTTCTGCGTTGGACTCCCCTCGGACCCCCAGATGATATATCCGAGTTTGGAGAAATTTTAATTTTTGGTAAAAAAAAAAAAAAAATTGGTCAAAAAAAGACGACAGGCGCGTACCTGTCGTCTTTTTAAAATCGCCTGTTTGGTTTTTGGTCATTTTCTCCAAAACCACCGGCCCGATTTCAACCAAACCTTCTGCGTTGGACTCCCCTCGGACCCCCAGATGATATATCCGAGTTTGGAGAAATTTTAATTTTTGGTCAAAAAAAAAAAAAAAATTGGTCAAAAAAAGACGACAGGCGCGTACCTGTCGTCTTTTTAAAATCGCCTGTTTGGTTTTTGGTCATTTTCTCCAAAACCACCGGCCCGATTTCAACCAAACCTTCTGCGTTGGACTCCCCTCGGACCCCCAGATGATATATCCGAGTTTGGAGAAATTTTAATTTTTGGTCAAAAAAAAAAAAAAAATTGGTCAAAAAAAGACGACAGGCGCGTACCTGTCGTCTTTTTAAAATCGCCTGTTTGGTTTTTGGTCATTTTCTCCAAAACCACCGGCCCGATTTCAACCAAACCTTCTGCGTTGGACTCCCCTCGGACCCCCAGATGATATATCCGAGTTTGGAGAAATTTTAATTTTTGGTCAAAAAAAAAAAA